>NW_008659994.1:11332-89191 GCF_000695815.1 Acanthisitta chloris
CTCCCTGCCTCTCTCCCTCCCTCCCTCCCCTCCTTCCTTCCTTCCTCCCCTCCTTCCTCCCCTCCCCTTCCCTTCTCTTCCCTCTCATTCTTTTTACTTACGTGGAAGGTAGTGACTTTAATAAAAACTGCAGCTCTCAAACTGCTAGTGTATGAAAGCATAAAAATAAGTTATCATGCATTCCTGATCTTCCAGCATAAATACACACAAAGGAAAATTTATTAAAAAGCCTGAGCTGCAGTGCAGTGGGTGCATACACAGGAGCATGATCAGCAAGGGCTGATGTGGAAGCAGGGGATGTGGGACTGCACTGCTACTCCAAAACAGACAAGATACACCTGAGTAGGGACACAAGTAGCACAGCAACCAACACATTGGGCAGTGGTTTATTTATATATATTTAATAGCCAGGTTTTGATAGTAAATTGTCCCTAGATTTTAAAGAGGCTGTCCATGACGTCACTTTCACTCACTACTGCAACCTTTCCTTGGCTGCACCAACAGGGCACATCTCCTCTAGCTTTTGAGGAACTGACTCCAGTGCTTATGTGATCCTTTCCTCATCCTTCATGTGTCCAAGTTTCCACCCTGCTGCTTTCTGACATGATTTCCTCATCCTTCACGTGTCCCAGTTTCCACCCTGCTGCTTTCTGACATGGTGTGCAGACTTCCAACCCAGCAAAGGGCATGGATGATAGACATAATGGCTGGGCAGAGTGATGTGTCCTCCTTCAATAGGAGAGACCACCTCTCTCCCTTCCTGTTCTGCACTGGCAATTCAGGTCTGGACTGTTGTTTTGGAAGTCACCCCTTGCTAGGCATGTGCTGTGATGTTAGTGTGCCCTCAGAAAAGCATTAACCATGCCAACAACAATGATACCTGTGCACAGTATTTCCATGATACAGAACATCTTGAACATCTTGAAAATGATGTTTCAGTTTAATTTCTGAATGCCCTTATTCTTGTGAATTGATAACTTGGATGTTTTCAGTACTCCATATGTACATCACTTACAGTTTGATAGGCTTAACAGGGCTGGGATTTACCACACAGATGTTTGGGTTTTTTCTAAGTTAACTTAGTTTTAAACATTACATGGAATATTAAACAATAGAGGAAGTGATTTGGTCAATACATAATATATTAATTTCTTTAAAGTGGAAGTTCTAGCCCATAGAAGAAAATAATTGTAAATTCTTTGAGACACTGAAGCACTACAAGGTGTCAAAGTTTAAGACTGTGTTCCTATTCAAGTAGGAATTCACTTGAGCACACCTGCACTGGTACCTCTATTTAGTCCCCAATTATTTATTTACACAATGATGTTCCTCTGGATTATGTGCAAAGACTTCATCTATATATGATCCATCCAAATTTAGTCTCAGTGCCTACCTCTTTTGCTCAAAAATAGTTTTGGGATTTGTTCTTTTTAACAGACGTGGTAATGGAAGGGTATAAAGAGTGAAAGAAGGTTACTCATTTGACATGAGGCATTTAAGTCCTTTGAGGAAGAAGTTTTTGCTTTAACCTTTAGTGAATAACAACCTGCCTAAACGAGATAGTTTTTTTATTGTAACATCTTAGAGTCTGTAATGAGATAGATGCTACAGAGCCTGACTCATTTCTGCACAGTGCAAGTGAGCTTCCACTTACACTAATGAGTTCATGCAATAGTCATTGGCTGCTCACAGCATAGACAGCACTGCTATTTTGTGATTGCCTAAGTGAAAGAAATCAGTGGTGTCAGAGATGCTGCTGTGCAGGAATTCAAATGAAACCATCATTTCCTTTCTTATGTGTCAGTAATGAAGATGCTGCAGCATTGGACAAGGCACCAAACTGAGCCAAGGCTGGGGTGATGCTATGAGGACATCCACTGTGCTAAATCACACCCTGTGCTACACTGGGCTTTGTGTTACCACTATTATACTCAAATGTTATGCATCCTGCAGGGAAAGCTGACCCGAACAAGTGCCTTGGAAACTGGAAAGTGAAGAACTGTGTTTGTTCCTGCTGCCTTCAGGAGAGGAGCTGTTTGTGAGAGATGCACACAAATAACACCATGATAAACATTCTTTCTTGATGTTCCCTCTGGATAAAAACTAACCAGCAAAGCTAATTGTATTAGCTAAAAAGCCACAATATTCACCTGAGTTTCTCATGCTGATGTGCTTACAGGTATCTGGACATTTGGCTTCCCAGTTCATTCAGTCAGGTTCTGTTTCAAAGCATCATTTAAAAAAGGGGATTAAAAATTATTAAGGAAAGGCTTTGGCAGGGACAGAACCTGAACCTTTTTGTAGGACTTGGTTCTGTATTGCTCTGAAAGTAAAATTAATTGTGCTGGTTTGTTTTGCGTTGTCCGGTCTTCATGGGGATTGGGAGGGCAGAGAAAAGGACACATTTGGAAATAAAACGGTGTTCCAAATCACAGCTGGAAGCTGGGTGAAACAGTTATGGCATTCACTGCAGGTTTCTCAAGGAATGTCTGGGGTGATACCTCATACTGATCTTGTAACAGAGGCACAGGACATTTTGCAGAATGTCCACTTTTTCCCATCCAAGGCAGGCAATTTGTCATAATTACAGAAAAGACATGGTACCTTACAGAACCAAACATAAGCATCCCTCAAACAACAGCAACAGCAGGAAATAACAACCTAAAAATTGACCATTTAAGCTGTGGTTTTATCTAAGGATATAGTTCCATCACTGCTGCCCAGCACAATTTGCTTGCACCTAAATCTCCCTGAGGTCTTCTGCTATCTACCTGCTTCCTTCAGATGTCCCTGGAGGATGCCACCAGGGCTCCCCAGTAGAGGGTTTGTTTCGGTTGATTCTCCTTGCTGATAGGCATCCTGCTCGTTTTGTTGTAATTCAGGACTAACACTTGTCACTGCTTTCACAGTTGCTTTTTCCAGTGCTTTGTGCTCAGCTTCTCAGCACAGGCATGCTGAAACCCTAATCTTTGCTATCTTCCTGTGAGGCCCTTGCAAACAGCATTTGTTTTATTCTAGGAACCAGTTGTATCCTGTATGGCAGTTAATTTATTTCGAGGAACACTATAGATTGATTGAGCTCAGGTTTCTTATCTTTCTTCCACCCAGGTTTGGGAATTGTCCTTTCAAATGTTTCTCATGGGGCTTCCCAGCCTGCAGCTTATGGACTATGACAATGTTTCCCCAGTGATCCCATAAGCATATGGTCATGGCTGGACTATGGAGCTACCAAATGAGTTTGGTTGGAGCCGGTGGCTCCTGCTCTGAGCCGTGCTGTGCTGGGACGTGCTGCATGCCCTCCATCCTTCCTTCTCCCAAGGCCACCAAGGGCTGACCCCCTCCCCACTTTCAAACCACTGCCTGATGGTGGAGATGGATCTTGTGACTGCTGCAGTCAAAACATGGCATTTCAAACATCATTTTGAAAATCCCCCAAATCTAGATGAGATGCGTGTTTCCCTTTGAATGTGTGTTTTTTTTTTTTTAAGAATACAAAAGCAGTGACCATCAACAAAAGTAAATCACTGATGTTTTTCATTCAGATGGGACTCTAATCTCTTCTAAGGGCACCCAAGAGCCATTAACAGTAATTTTAAATGAAATACACCCGTGCTGGGTCTAACTAATCAGCTTCTCAATTATACTGACAGAAAGATGTATTTCAATTACCAAAGTACTTTCAAGCAATTTAAGATTCCTTTCTGTATTGGCTGTGGAGGTCACTCAGTGTTCCCATGAATCCCTGCATGTTTACATTAAAAAGCACACCATGATCTTTGGCAAAGGCACCTGCTCTAGGTTAGCTCAGCTTTTGAGCTTGTTGCCATAAATACAATAGAAAAGCAGCCAACCGTTGCAAAAAATAGCCAAGAATATCTTTCAATACTTTCTTTCCATATCAGTGATTATTTCATGTTTGTAAAGCTTACCCCATGTCATTTGGATTAAAGTTTTAAAATACAAAAGTGCAAATTACCTTATTTACCATGTTTAATAAGCACAATGTTTGTGTTAGAAGGACAAGTCAGTTTTGAAGGAATGAATCACACCCAACTAAGAAGAAAAGGCTCCCAACTGGGACCTTAACTGACTTTGCTGCCTGCTGAGTCTACACCTATGCTAATTCCTTGGATTGACCTTGGATTGATGAAGTTTCTCCTCTTTATGAGCATGGGAGGCTGTGGCCAGCTTGGCTCACGTCAGCCCACATTCTATACTATTCCAAACACCACTGGCTCAATAGTCAATGTTGAAGACTTATCAATAATAAAGCTTGCAGAGCAGGAGATCCATTTTCCAAACACATGAGAATCATGTGCTATAAGGTGCCTTAATGCAACCAAGTAATGAAATGTCTCTTCACTCTTTCTGGTAAGACACACAGGTGTCTCATCCCTTGGGAATTTTCAATTTGGTATTAATGTGGTAATGTTTAACAGGAATTTTAGTCTTTTTACATTTAAACGCTCACTGAAATGTCAAAATATAGAATGTCGGAATGGTTGGTTCCCAGAAATAGAGAAAAACCTTAGTTATTCCCTGATGCCAAGTAAAATGGCCCTATAGACACTTGGAAAATGAGTGATGAGATCTATTTTAGAGCTTAGACTAGGCCCAAACTAGTGTGTGTTCACTCCTGCAGGCCAGGTCTGAAAGCCAAGGAGCCTGCATACCCATGGGAAAGGGCAGAAAACTCTAATAGAAAACACAAACATTTGATTTCAGATTTTTTAACATAAAATCAGTGATAGTTTGGTGAACTATCTAAATGCACATCTTCATTTCCTCTTATGCAGAGCTGAGCATCCATGGCAGCTCTTACCATGTTTGTGGTCCTCAGCATGCACAGAGGGGAATCCAGCCACAAGTGCCGGGCCCAGACTGAGCTGTCACAGTGTGGTGGATACAGGTACAGGCACAGACCCAACCTGCCAGGCACAGAACTGCAGGGCAGGTTTGGTCCCTGGGCTCCTGCTCACATCTGCCCCTGCACTTTCTTACTTTCTGAAAGTCCCTGTGGTGCCAGGGAGCATTTCAGGGAATGAGAGGTGACAGGACCTGTGCAGATGTTTCCTCAGTAACAGCTTATATTGTAATTGTTACACTCTACACCTCAGGTGCAGTTCTGTAAGCTTTAAGTCAGGGCACTGATTTAGCTCTAACCCCCTTGTTGCAGCCCCTCTCCATCTTGGGCTTTTTTAGCATGACTAAGACAGCCAGAAGTGGCTTTGCTAGGCCAACTGCATCCTTTGGTCTGTGGCAAGGAGAGACTTGCCTTATTCCCTGGCCCTGTCATGCCCGGGACACTAGAATCTCAGCAAGGTGAAGGTCATGTTTGGTGACCACAAGCTGCAGGTGACTTTTCAATTCCTGGAAGCAGACTCCTCATCTCTCAAATGCTCAGGCAGGGAGAGCTGTGAAATACAAGCATCACACAGGAGCAGCTGTTAGATGGCTACAAGAGGGAATGAGTGTTTCTCCCTCTGGCCCATATTGCTTTGCTTCTCCAACTATCTCATTTCTATTCATGGCCACGTTTTTGATGTTTTGTTTTCAGGTATCTCTGTTGTTCCCCTGAGCAGAGCTGGGGGCACAGCACCTGTGCAGAGGCACTGGGACCGTAACCTCCTCCCAGAGGGCAGCACCCAGGAAGGCTCAGGCCAGCCCAGGGACAGGGCAGGAGCCAGCAGTAGCCTGTGTATGTCCGGGACAGGCAGACAGCAGCCAGGGCTGCAGGAGCAGGACTCATCATCCCTGGGTCTCCTGCAGCAGTTCTCTGCTCTATTCAAGCACAGGGAAAGGGTTCATCAGCTGGCTGGTTGTATCTTTCTCGTTTAAGAAACACAGTTATTTTTCATCAATATCATAACAAAACATGATTGTTTCAGGGATATAAAAGTCTCCTGAGTTTCTGGCCAGTCCCTTCAGGGAAAAGGCAAGGCAGGCCACCTCACAGCTCCCTTTGCCTTGGGCAGAGCTGGCAACAGAAGCAACTCCCTCTTGAGGGCTGGAAAAGCTGCTGGTACCTGAAGCAAAAAACCTTGGAGGAATACTGGGGAAGGGATTCAAGGGAACTTGAAGAAGCCACTGCACTCACATTACTTCTCCCTGCAACCTCCTGGGCAGTGCTGTTGGAATGGGGCCATCAAGGCCTCACTTCCATGAGCCCACCTGCCTGCTGATTTTCAGAGGTAAGGACCTCATCAACAATGTTTTGACATACCAGGGTTGTGCTTCTTGTTACCTAACATCCACAGCTGCCATTTTCTTTTCCTTGACAGCCACATCTTTGGAGACTTCCACATGACCAGGACAGTAGATGACATACTATTTTCTGGTATTGATATGCCCATTGCTCAGTGTTAGCAGCAATGTCCTCTATGTAAAGCATCCTCAGAGGTGACATGTCCCTTTAAAATGCAAGTATGGACAGAAGTAGAACCAAAGTGTTATTACTTGGAAAAAAAGAAAAGGCTGAACCAGACCCCAAATTCAAAAACAATAAAAAACCAAGTTTGTGTAGAAAGGATTTTTATTTTGAAAAACATTTTTAAAATTTTTGAAATACAGTGTAAAGTACAACATAGAATTATGTCTGCAAGTCAGCTTATGCATGTCATGCTAGTTATTTACATGTAGGTATATACAGAGTGCAGATAGTTATCGAAACCACACTACAAAATAAACAGAGAGTTCAATAAGATAATTTAGTAGGATTTTATTAAATATATATAGTTATTGATTGTATATACTTTCCTATTAAAATACCATATAGTATCTAAAGTAACCCCTATAAACACTAATACCTCCAAAATTGTCATAAATATGATTGAAAATCAAAACTATCCATGTGCCCTGTTCAGCTGCTTTGCCCTCTGCTCCAACAGAAACTCTTGCATGCTGAGATAATGGTGCTATCTTTAATGCCAAAACTTTGATGACAATTCCATTAAAACACTCTCAGAAAGCACAGATGCAAAATAGCTTTCAGCTGAGGCATCTAAGGGTTGAAACACCACGCTCTAGACTTAAAATAGCAAGGATAATCCAAAGGCTTATTACATACTGCCACACACAGGACAATTAAAACAATGCTATGCTTCTCAGTGACTAAAATTGTAGCTGTTTGGATACCAAGCACCTTATTAAAACAAAACAAAGCAAACTCCCAAAGCCCATGCAAAATCTTAACCAAAAAAAGAGACGTCGCAATGGGTAGTGATACAGCTTGATCGACAGTCTGACTTTAGCATGAGCAGGAACTGGAAGGGCCATGGCAGCACAGCTGTCAGGGCTCTGTGACTGGGAAGAGCAAGACTAACATGGCCTATAGCTTGATCCCTGGTCACTGAGTGATTCATACAGGGCACTCTGCTGAAACAAAGGACAATGCCAAGCTATATCATGGACTACCCCATTAACAAAATATTCCCTCTCCTTTTTGGGGCCTTCGGGCCAGCAAACCCTCACTATAAATTGCCTAAGATGTCTTTGACTTCACTAGAGCTTTGAGAGCTTGCATCAGCAGAGAAGATCCACCCCAATCTGGAGGATGTCCTCCTGTACTGGGATTTCTCTTTTTGCTGCTCAATACAAAATTGCACAAACTCTGCCTTAGAAAAGGAGTATGAAGAACAATGTGCTTTTTAGTTTCATTATTTATTCTGATGCAATCTTATTAAGTATATAATAGGCCAGGGGAGAAAAGTTAACCAAAAAAAAAATCCAATTACTGCCACAGAGTGCTTTTTTTTGTTGCAATTATTTTTCTGAACTGCAGAATTTTTCAATTTTTCATTTCCTAACACGTCTTTCTTAAAGGCACATTACAATTTAATCCAATTACAGACAAAGAATAGAGATTAGCATCAGAAAATATACAAAAGGAAAATAAGTTACTATTACTATCATAGAATAGCACTGGTCAGCAAATCTGTGCATCTTTTTTTTTTCCCAGAAATAACTGTACAATGAACATTATAGATTAGTTAGGGAAATAAGTGATAGCTGTGGTTTAATTTAAGAGTTTTGTTACATATAACTCTAAATGCCAAAGTATGGCAAGGACATTTTAATACTGAACTCATAGGAAATACACACACACAAAATTAATCTTTATCATCATTAATAAAGAGTGTGAATATAAAATATTAATATACTTTACATATTTATCATACAATATATCAGTCCTTCACACTATTAATTTGATTTGTGTTGTGCTGCAACACGTATCAAAAGGTTTGACAAAGAAAAAAAACCAGAGCTAGTTATATGTTGTGGTTACTGACATTTTTTCCACAATACAAAAGCAATCACAATGTGTCTTCTACCTTGAGTTCTAGAGCAATATTTGATATAAAACCTGCTGCATCTGTTTAGGAAGGATAATAATTATTATAAAAATTGTGAAACCTTTGCTTGTAGAGTGAATCTGACTTATAAAAAACAGTAAATCAATACTATGAACTAATTTAGTTCAGATTGCCTAATTTTCCAGTAAGGCACTATCAAGATAGATCTTCTTTAAATGTTTTATGGATTTCTGATCCTTTGCTATTATCAGCAAGGATTTTTCGTCAGGCCTGAGACTATCATCATTAGATATTTGGTGCTACCCTCTCCCCTCAGTCTTGGCAACCCTAGTTATTTAACTTTATGGTTCACTGTACAGCTTCTTGTAGAGATAAACTCCCTCTAGAAAGTCAGGGAAGAGCTGGGGCATCCACATCCCAGCAGTGAGATTATACAGAAAGTGCTTCTATGTGCTGCAGAGGAGAGGAAAAGAAAAACCACAGAAGATTTCAAGAAATGAAAAACCCTACTCCTGGAGAGTGAGTGGCTAACTGTAAGTAAGAATGGGCATAACCTTTTCTCAGATGGAAATGCCATTTTAAAGCTAAACTACTTTTAAATTGTTTATGGCTAGTTCAGAAGAAGAGCCTGAAAAAGTTGCAGAGTCTTGCAGAGGAAAATTGTGAGCAGCACGTGAACGGAATCCAGTTTCTTAGGAAGTTGCCTTCTGCAATCCAATTTTGTGTCTAACATGAGATGAATGCATGGGAACAGACAAAACATCTCTCCTACACAGGTATTCCTCCAGGTCTTTCTACAACCTTTCCCTCAGCACTCACAGGCTTTACTTGCTTAGGCTGTAACTGAACTTTGCATTTTTACAAAATTTTTAATGAATTTGGCATCTTTGAGTCCTCTACCTCACACTCAGATCAGCTGCTTTCATAACATAATATTGGAGAATTGTGAGAAATATACAGTGGATGTGAAATTACCTAAGATTAGGGTTTATTTCTGCTTATTTCTGAATCAGGCCAAAACAAAGCAAGCAAGAGCAAACATTTTCTATTTCACCACTCCTCAAGAATTTCACAACAATTAAATTGCCCTAAGAGGTATGAGGGGTCATCAAAGAATGATACAGGTTTGCCACTGACCTCCTGCAACAGACAGAAGTTGGGATATTTCCCCCAGACCACTGCATTTCTCTGCCTCTGCTCGAAGCTCTCTTCCCTTTCTGCTCCTTTTTGCCTGCAGGAGCACCTCCTGGGAAGGTCACAAGAGGCAAGCCTTTTAAGAGCCTGCAGTTTTCAGATTGTGAAACACAGCAAAACATAACCAAAACTATGCTGATCTTCTCAGGGTAATGGCAGTTTCAGACACAGCTTAACCCAAGAAAACTTGGCATGCCTTAAAATGAAGACAAACTCAATCCGGTGAGAAAAGACCTTCACTTCCTTTCACATCTGTTCTGGGCAAATTAGATGAGCACACAGTGTCCACTTTCACTGCCAGTGACATCTGGAACAACCCTTCATCACAATGCACTGAGCACAGTCTGGCCTTAAGATGAAGTGAAACATGGTTAGGAACTTAATGGAACTGTTTAGAGTGAAGAAAGTACCCAGATCACTCAGTCACTAATTCAAGGGGTCTGTCTGCAACTGCCTGCAGTTAGTCTTGTCCAGACTCCTGCTCTGAAAAGCTAGACCATTTTTGGAAGGATGTATTTTGAGCCTGTCTTCTTTCCTGATGACCACTTGATACTTGAATTAGTGAGGAGAGGGATCCAGCAGGCTTCTGCCACCAGCCTGAATTCCAACAGAGAATTGCTCTGAAGAAATCATGCACTACATATAAGTAAAGAATGTTCTGACGTGCTTCTTTATGCTGGCAATAAATGTTATTTTCTAATTTAAACAAGAAAAAGGCTATGGAAAGACAAAATATACAATTAAAAGATTACTGATGTTTTTAGTCCTAATAAAATTTTGCCCTTAAACTTACTGGAAGTAGTGTAAAACTTAGAAATTAACAGGTTTGTATGTTGATTTCTGTTACTAAAGAAAGAACTTAGCCTTGACAGGTCTATGAAACTAAGCCTAGATAGTTTTATGAAACAGTGAATTCTTTTGGAAGCACTAATGCTGAAGAGATACTAATACAGAGGTTAAATATCTTGGTTTTCAAACAGGTATGGCAAGTATCCAAGCAAGCAGTGCATGTTTTCCCTCAAGGTGTACAAGAAAGATGCTGACTGAGAGAGCTGCTTATGTTTTGGGGTTTTTTTTGACTTTTGGAGGTTTTTTTCTCTTCAGTCCTACCAGGATCAATAAATTGGTCTTTACAACACTTTTGAAAAGTCAAGATTATTTTATTCTGTGAAGCAAGAGAAATCTTTGAGAAATATTTTAGCAGAAGTCAGGAGAAACAATACTAAATACTTTTATTGCTACAAGGAGCTTTCAGCATTCATGGCTCATAAAACTGGCTACTTCACAGGCCATTTGTCTTATTTGCAATGGCAAAAGTTGGAAAAAGAATCAGTTGCAATTTATCTCAGATTTCAAAACATACTGCTGTTTTTCACTGCTCATTTCACATGACTACCCATCAGTCCAGATTCAGCATCTCCTTGTTTTCTACAGATGTTGTTCAGAGATATACTGAGAATATCTTCCAGATGATGAGTATAATCGAAATAGAAGTTGTTAATATTATCTACACTGATTCAGAAAGAAAGAAGGAAATAAATCTAAGAAGTTATTTGAATGAAACATTCATTAAACATATCACATTTTGAATGAGCACTCTCTGCTCAGGCAGTGCATAAACTGATATTAACAGCTGCATAAATCCTATACCATATTGTAATCTCAACGACTAACAGAAGTTAAAACTTCTGATTTACGGAAAACTCATTTCTTATTTGAAATGATTAGGACTAATTTGAGAATCAAGCTTTCTGAGGGAGAATTCAGATCACAAGAGAAGCAGTACTTACATTATGAAAAAGCGCATGATTTTCCATATTAAAAAACACAGACTGCGAGAAATGTCATAGAGTGCATTGCGTCTAAATTTCACACTTCTGTGAACAACATCCTTGGACCTGAAAGTCTGCAGCTAAATAGCAACTTTTTTTTTATTTTATTGCTCTAGTGTTCCTTACCCATGAAAGAAGAACAGAACAACCTTCTGCAAACAATGGAAGTTATTTAAACAGAGTACCGTCTTCAGTACAGAAACTGTTAACTGTTTCATTACATTCTGTTCCTTTGACAGGGAGCTGTGTAACCTGCAGCTGCAGCATCTGAAGGAAATCTACCACTCAGCTAAGGGGCTGATCCCATATCTGTGTCAGATAAAAATCATAGTGCTTATTATTTGTTACCATGGATACCATGAAGATATTGCTGTCCACTAAAGATTGCTAGAGGAAGACAACATAATTCTCAGGAACTAGTCCTGTTTTGCCTTCATAGGTTGCTTTTAACCAGCCTGGTTCCACTGATGGATACACTGCAAAAAAAACATACATACAATTAACACTGTTAAAAAATCCTATACATGCTTCACATATTTATTTAAGTGGTATTTATTCAAGAGCAATTGAAAAATCAGGGAAAAACATGAGAGCTGAAAATGGAATGACATCCTCATTTTGTGGATACAGTTCATTTTTTTATATATATATATTTAATATAATAAGGGAATGTAAAACATATCTTACCATTGGAAAATATTGCCCCCTGTGGAAAAGACAGCTCATGACTATGCTCAGCCTTACAGGAATACATGGCTTTTGCTTGTCTGAAAGAAAAAATTACAGGCTTGCGATAAATGAAGTATCAAGGAAAAAAGTATAAAAAAAATAAGTTAAAACCTGGAAAGTGCAGGAATAATCAGCTGCACAAATGCAGTATGATAATGACTAGCTACACAGCAGTTCAGAGGAGTAGAATTATAGTAGATATTAACTTCAAGCTTACTGGAGTTAACAAGCATGTTATTGCAGAAAACAGACCAATATCCTACTTAGATGTTTAAACGGGAATATAATTTGAACTTTTAAAATGAAGCTGTCATTCAAATGAGGACTGAACTTAGCATACTGCTTGAAGCAAGTCATGGACTGCCTGGAGACAATTCAAAAGTGATCATTGAGCCATTAAAGGTTGAAAAACATGACTTGCAAGAAACTATCATTGATTGGTCTACAGAGGAGAATAATACATGGAAGGTAAACATGAGACAAAAAGGAGTAATAATTCTATTCCAGAAAAGGAGGACAGAAAAAGTCACCACTTGGCTTCCAGCACTATGATTCTGCAATGCACAAAATGAGGGTTTGAATATGACAATGGAAAATAGTAGTTCTCCCTAGATTCCTGCACTTTACCTAATACCTTGACTTTAATTTATACACTCAGAGTAATTTTAGATGAGCCATCAGTTTCTATGAATTTCTTTAAACCCACATTATACCAACTGAAGATGAACTTGTTGATTATTTCACCTTTGTTTAATGTGATGGGGAGTTGCCAATTCAGCTTTCCTTCTAGCCAGGATTTATCTCAATGACCCAATATGTGACCTGTGGTGAAGTTTAACATTTTTTGCATACTTTCCAAGACTGTGTATATGCAAGTGACACGTAATCTATCATGTCTTTCTCCCAGAACAGTGAGATAACAAGAGTTGTAAATTCGATGAATTAACAGTGCCTCATGATAAACATTAGCATTGTTCACCTGAATCTTTCAAAGGGTGAGAGTGGATGGACATATTCCAAAGTTTATATGTGTGAGCTTTCCAGAACTGATTTCTCCATCTGAAGAAAAAGCTTTTCTTATGGTTCTCTGAAGCTGATTTATGACTAAAGAGCATGTTTTACTTTCACCTTCAGTAAGCAAATGACTCATCAAGGGCTACACTCTCAGGATGAGATTTTCAGAGGAAATCAAGAATTTTGAGTTGTGCCTGCGATATTCAAGGGCAGCTTATTTTCAAGATGCTGGAAAAATGTTGTATTTTTAGTACTGTCATTCTGCTTACACCTCCACAGCTAACTAGAACAAGATGAGCACTGGATCCCTGTTTGTCCACTTTGCTTAAATGTTAGCTTGCTCTCTGGCTGATGTAGACTGCTCTGGGTAGCATTTTTGGAAGACTACTCTTTGGTGCCTCCTGTTATGAAGAAGTTGCCATGCACGGTCGACAAGACAGGTGTGAATATTCATTACTCTGTATAATCCATACAAATTTATATACAATGATCTACATAATATATACTAAAATATACAGAAGGAGATTAGATAACTTTACTGAAGGTAATGTGCAAACTAGAAATGAATTAATCTCATTTTCCTCAAAGTCAACAAAGAGCACTAAAGCTGTTCTATTTATACTGACCCAAATCAGTAACAGTATGACAAAACAGTTATTGCCTGTTGTGGTGGGTTACCCTGGCATGACCTCATGTCATGCAAACCTAATACACTTGTGTGGCATAATCATGGATTTTACACATATAAAACAGTAGAGTAACTGTAAGCAATGACTATCATTACAATGAATGTAAGGTAATAGGTAATGAATTTACTAAAGCACAGGGATCGTTTTGAACCTGAATAACACAACCATCAAGCCAGGTGCCCATGTTAAGAACGGGACACCTGAGCAATACTGTGACAAAAGACATTTAAGGCAAAATTTAAATGTGAGCCAGAATTATTTAAGTTATTCTTGAAATATGACCTTTTTTTTTTACTGCCCTTCAAAAAAGTTAAGGGAATAAACACGATTTTCTTCTGTATTCTCTTATGTCTACTAAACTATTCTGTTTTCAACTTCCAATTTTACCTGATCCTAATGTTTACCTTAAAAGTAAAACAAGATAAGAAAACACGGACTCTGCCTTAGCATTAAAGAATCATAGAATTGTTAAGATTAGAAAAGACTTCTAAAATGATCCGTTCTGGAAAGAGAAAGCTTCTCAGAATCCGACATTTAGACAGATACAGAAACACAAGAAGTCAGTTTCTCAAAAGCTAATTACAGGATTCTTACCATCACCTTGCTCCTGATGCAATTACATCCCAATGTCATCTACAAACCATCTATGATGGTGTAACAAGGCACAGATTTTAAGAATATTTACTCATAGCTCTGGAGCAATTTTCAAGCCCCTGGTTATTGTCACCACACTTGATTAGGTTATTTAGGCTCTCATACTAGTTATAACTCACTGTAACTCTATCCAGCTGGAAGCACTGACCATGAAAAGGGCTTGCAGGTTCTTGGGCATTTTGCTTGTGATTACAAAAATGAACATTCTTACAGTGTTAATGTTGTCCTCCCTATAAACAAGGCTGTTTGTTAAAAAGCATGTGATAACATCACAATGATCTGTTATAGTTCTCTTAAGGTGATGCTAATAACCTGAAAAGAGTGTGATTCAGGTTGTTAAGGGCAGACAGAAAAAAAAAACCCCTTCAGAAAATGATACCCACATTTCCTAGAAGTTCCTGCTTTCCATGACTTTACTGGATTGACTCTGGATGAGAAAAATGCATTTTTCACTTTCTTACTTTCTATTATGTTTGTTTTGAGCCCATAATGATAAACGTACTAGCAGTCAAAAGATCAGTACCCATCAGATCATAAATTCTTTTGCTTGACTACATGAAGTCAACAATACCTGAGGCCCTAAAAATAGTAACTATTTTGAAAGATATAAACAAGCTTTAAAACATGCTCCTGCCCTAATGAGTTTTAAGTCTAGCAAGACAAAGCCAGAAGTCAGAAACGAATGAGGGAAAACATATTAACCTCTCTCAGATGACTCATCAGTTAATATTATCCTACAGGAAGAAGAAAGGTTTATAGAGCCCTGGAGATGGCAGTTTGAGTAGAAACCATCAGTCTGGTCTGCGCAAGACATTCCAAGTGTTTAAGGAAATGCAAAACATAGCATGAAAATAAAAACAGAAGAATGACTGAAAAAGGATATTTAATCATATGGTTGGCAGGGAAGCATGGGCTTCATATTCAGTCTACTCCTATTAAAGTCCTGGCCTGGTACCTAGAGATCCTGCTGACAGGTAGAGCCATTTGCTGTCACCTATTCCTCCTTCCCATTTTTCTAGGTATGCTTTTCTAATGAAAATTCTTCTTATAATGCAGTTTCTCACTTCAGGAGACTTGACTTTCTCTGTACCTTTAAATCAAAGTCAAGTAAATGTAGCATCAGGGATTATGTGTTAGGGAATTTCTATTATCTACATGCAATATTTGTGAAAATAGGGAGAAAACACCTTCACCTTTTTCAAGTGCATACAAGATTAGCAACAGATACTGGTCTCAGTCTACACAGCATAACAGCACAGTGAGGGAGACTGATGAATAATAAAAAGAGAGCACAGGCTAGGCCAGGCATAACAGTTTGGTCTTCCCTGTTCAATACTAACATATGTACTGTGGTCTCTCGTTGTCTTTCTGACTAAAAAAATCTGTAGTGCTGCGGGGGAATGTACTCATGTATACGAGAGAAAACAGGTCAAATAATGTCCCAGCATTAAAAAAGGGGACACACTCATGATAGAGCTATCACACTATACAAAGTCAGAAAGCATGGTTGTAAAGACTGCTTGGAAGAAGGAATTAAGTAGGACCAGGCCACTGTGATGGTAAAACATCAAGTGCAAAACTATCTGCTGGAATACAGAAAACAATGTGAGACTGCAAAGCCATATAGGTACTTTTGATCTGCCTAATGTACAAATGACCACAACAGACAACAGATGCTTCAAGCAGGGATGAAGCTACTTAAATTCTATAATGCATAGGTAAGCAGAGGCTTAAAATTTCAAAACTAGTTATTTTAGCAAGGTAAATTACCCCTGGACAGAGTCCAACACTGTCTTGAGTTGATTATTTCTGGTATCAAACCAGGCAGCATAAAAATAGTTTGTCTTACGTGAGTATATGTCCTGCATATACTCATCGGATAGTAGAGTTATGAACACAGGAGGCCTTTCTACTGGGTTGATCAAGATGTAATTACCATGATTTCTGCATACTTGAGAGGAAAAAATATGACTATCCTAAGGCTTTAAATCAGCCTTCATGTTCATAACATGCACATAGATAAAAGCTGGCTCTGAACTGCAAAATTGCATCCAGACAAGCAGCACTACAAGAAGAAGCTGAGCTACTTCACATTTCTTCCTCATTTTGCCTGCTGACCTTTCATTTTCCATTCTCCTCGTTACTGTTGCTCTTCTGCCTTCTTAGGAAGGCTGAAGTAGAGGAGCTATTCAGCCTTTCAGTGTTTTCGGCTTTGTTATCTGCTCTCCATATCCATTACCAAATTGCTGCATTTTTCCTTTGTCAGAGTTTTGCTTCTTACATGCTTTCTATACACAGATACAGGTGACACAGGGGAGGGAACAACAGGGGAGAGTCTGCAAGAAGGAAGTAATAAAAAATAAGAGAAGGAACAGTGTTGGAGGTGAAAAGAGGCAGGACTGGTGAAGCAGTCATTGCTTTTGGCTTAAGGCACTGGCTTAAGAATATTTCAGTTGTTTCATTTATACTTTCCTTCCTTAAATTATTGCTCTGCTCTTTTCATACTCCTCTCCTCCCCTACCACCCTCTTTTTTGGTCATCTTACAGATCATGTAGTACACAAAACAAGAACAGCTTTGATTCCTGTAAGCTGCTTTTCTCACAGCATCAGTGGTCTTTGCAGGTCAGCTTTCTCTTTCTCTCCCCTGCTAGATCTGTCAGAGAGGACAGCCACATTCCACGAGGACATGTCTCAGCATGTGGGCATCTTGCTTTACAGCTGTGCTACTTTAGGTTACTACATTTGGATCCATGGATTAACATAATCTTTTCATTGCTCAACAGTTCTAGTAAGAGCCTGGTGTATCAGTGAGTAAAGTGATGGACAAGAATCTGTCTAAAAGAACTTGAAAAGCAGGGACAGTGGAAAGAGAGACAGACTTTTTTCCCACATCCACTTATTTATCTGCTTTAGTCTATTAATTTTAAGGAGGGTAATAATGTACAGAAGATACTGCTTCCTAGACAATTATCGGAACATTCTAAATTCATTTATTATAAGAATGAATCAAATCCATCAAACAAATGCAAACAATTTTAAAGAAAATGTCAATAATTCCAGCTGCACACTTATCAAGAAGAAAGGGTAACAGTTTCCCCAGGCAGATATTGAGGCATGGAAGGTGTGATTGTAGGGACAGAAATCCTGATCAGCTTAACCCTGAACTTTCTAACGTAGATGCTATTCAAGACCTGCCTATATAAGCAAATCCCCAAAAATGTTTGTTACTCTGCTGAAAGCAGGTATATACAAATAGCTGTATGGACTAAGTACAGCACCCTCATCCTAATTTAAATCCTGCTAGTTTACTCTTGTAGCTGTGTCCTTAAGCAGACCACTGACCCAAGCATCTTTCACTGCAATTCTCCCAGGTGAGAGAATTGTCAGATTGGCTGTTATTCTCTACTGCATTTAGCTTTCTTTTGAAGAAATTATGAGTTTAATAAGCCACAAAAATTTCACATGCCCTATGACACAGATCAAAGCTCCAACACTTCTATTTCAATCTTTGAAGACAGCAAAACAGAAAGGATTTTACAGAATCTTAAATATTATGAAGTGCTTACCGTCCTGAAGAAACTTGTTTAAGTGAACCAGCACTTTCAAACAACTGTGCCCTTGCAGCCACTCTGAAAATAAAAGCACCACCTTGCTTTATACTTCACCCATTAATTAAATACACAGACTAGTTTCACTTTTAACCATCTAAAGACATGGACATTCAAAAAACTTGTTGCAGTTATTCACTTATAGAGACAGAGGAAATTAAAAAACTGAATTTACATCCCTATTCAGCAGAATTCTTAAGGGCATAACCTAATTTCCTAACTTCCACATGCTCTGGCGCTTTGCTGAATCAACAATGGAAACCTCAACATCCTATGATTAAAATTCTATTAATGTATGGCCAATAGATATTGAAAATGCTTTTACTGACAATCGGTAATTATCATGCTGGAACTCTGAGCTGTGTATGATTCTCTGTTTAACTAAGAAACAAGAGCCTTTGAATTACTATGGTGATCCCTTCCAGTTTAAAAAGTGATGGTGCTGAATGGTATCTGCAGTATTTGGAAAACTTCCCGGTGCTCTGTAGATCTGGAAATCACTTGTTCATGGGGACAGAGATAGCCTGGGCCAAAGTCAAGATTACAGCAAAAATCTTCTGACTTTTAAGTCTGCTAAAAGCAGTGAGAAACACTGCTAACCCAAATCTCAGTAGAATAAATTATAACTTCTATTACTTAGAATTATCCTTTTCTCGGCCTAAAAAAATTCCTCAAAACTCAACAGATAGAAATCAAGTGTTTAACATGCAGCAACCAAAGAAATTTCAGAGCAGAAGGGGTTTTGGGTTGTTTTTTTCTTCCTCCACTTTTGGACTTATACAAATAAAATCTGACCAGCTTCTTGATGTAACAGCATGGGCAGTTAGAAGCATTTTTGCTCCTTGAAACAATAAAATCCAGAAGAACCAGAGATAATAATACTAATCACTTTCCAAAGATACATTTCTTCATTACAGACCTTCTCTGTAGTCTAATAAAGTCAATGGGAGGCTTTCAACAGACTTCGTGCTGTTTACAATTTAGACAAAACTAGATAAATAATTCACAACGACAGAAGTATTAAAATCAAGTATCCACGGATGCTTTTTCAACTAGTTATATACCTCTCTGTAATCACTTTATAGCAGACAATATTGTAACAACACAAGTCTCCAAAGTGCCGTAATGACTTACACAGATCCTGGTCTTTGATAACCATTACTTGATGCAGTATCTAATCTTAATCTCCTGCACATTTTGGGAGGCAAATCAGGGTTTGGTGGAGCCTTGAGTGTATCTTTGGTATCTGTTGAAGATAAGCTCTGTATAGATCCACTGCAGCTTTTGTTACCTAAAGAAAACAATCACATTATAAGGAGTATTAAAGCTAATCTGAAGTTGTTTCACAAGATGTGGAACATGCATGCTGTTGTTGGTAGGTTTTGGGTTTTTCTGGTGGTTTTTTGTTTTGTTTTGTTTTGTTTTTTCCTGGGGGGGAGTACAGACACTAAGACCCATACTAAGAAAGAGAAGAAACAGCCTTTCAGGAGAAAAGGACAAACAGCAAGAATGAAGAAACGACATTAGAATTGTGAAGACTAAAATATTACATTGCACTTAAATGGCAAGACAGTACATTCACTAAAAAACGACAATAAAACCATTTATAAAGTAACACATTGCACAAAACTGTAAAACAAAAAATCCCTTTCGAAGAGTTCTCAGGAAGTTAACTGATCAAAGCAGCACACACAATGAAATTTGTAAGAATTAGTATTTTGGTGTCCACAGAAGCTTCATGCAGTTTGAAAAATATACTTAGGAATAAATGACCATAATTTGCCTGAAACAATTGCTACTGTAACCTGATAAAACCAATCTATAGGTGCACAGCCTGTATCACACACACAAAGAAGTCCTTTCAGTTAATACAGGGCATGGCCAAATGTGTCCTTTAAGGTGACCCATCTGTGGACTGCTGCCTAGTTTGCATATATGTTCTGCAAGACAAGAACTGCATCTGCTTCTCTCTTTCTTTATACCCAAGAACAACTGATGATTAATAACGCTTTAAAAGCTGTCATAGCATAAAGAGATCCCAAATTATAAAAATGACACCTATATTATTAATACTGCTAATCTACAGTACTATTCTATACCATAAATTCTAATTCACAGATGAACCATAGCAAGATAGAGAGTAATCTCAATTCTGAGAAACATTTATATCTTTTAAGCTGTGTGAACTGTGCAGGTAACAAGCAATGGAAATATGTCAGAAGCAGTTCGAAAACTGAAAGAACATACCACAAAAAATAAATAATGAAGATTAATTACTATCATTAACTTTCAGATGCAGCTCTTGTTTTCTTACGTGTCACAGTAAACACGGATGTACTAGAAGACTTTGGAAATTACCTTCAGCTGATGGAATTGATCTAAGGGAAGATGCTGAAGACCTTTTCAGCCCAGACAGACTGTAAGAACTCTTTTTGGTCAGGTCTGTTGGTGAAGAGGCATTGTCTGGTCCAGTGACAGAAGCTACACTTTGGCAGTCTGACTCCACATCTGTTTTGGTCGCATCCTCCTTTGATGAGGATTCTGGACTTGTAGTCCACAGGCCTGAACTTTTCTGGCCATTAGAAGAAGGGGGAGATGCAATCCATGGAATCCCTCCTGATTTCTCCCTCAGCTGTGACGGTGTGCACTTGGTGGTGCTGTTCTGCTCAGAGGAGTGAGAAGAGAGAGATTCGATGCTGCCCATGGGAGTGCTGTCCGGGCTACTGCTGTATGAGTCACCTAAGGAGAAGGGAGGATGGGGAAGAGAAAAAGGAAGGAATACAACTTATTTATTTATGACTGGACTTTTGAACATCTGATTAATTTCTTTAATTAGACTGACATTAGGGAAATTTACCTACTCACACAAAAATCTTTGTACTGATCTTGTTTTCAATAAGCTTATGCGACAAAAAGTAGGAATATCCTAGAGAAATATTCTAATATAATACATGCTGGTATGCTTGAAAAATATGCTGATATGATACAAAGGCAGAAATACTCATCAGAACTGAGGAAGGATTGGTCTATAATACTGTAAGGGCTGAATTATTTTGAAGACTGGTTTCAGTCTAATGAGTTTCCTATTGGACTTTTTCCCCCAAAAGCTAGGAGATGATTTGCAGATTTCAAAGCAGTGAACACATATTCTTCAACCACACAGAAGTCTACCTATCAGCACGACAGAGCTGCTTGTGCCTCCAAATGTTTCAATATCCTTAGCAAAATGTTGACATAACCATACACAGTACTTCAGATAAGGTCACAAATACCAGTGACTTGCACCGTGAGTGGATCTGAAAACAGTAGTGCCATTGGTACGGCAGTGTGAAATACCCTGTCCACTTCCAGAAAAATTCTTGTATTCCAGATGAGATTGTTCCTCATCTTGCCCCTTCACAGACCATCAGTCCCTTGAAAACTGCAAGTCTGGCTGACGTATTTTTTGTCAGATGCATTTTCTATAATTTTCTATCATTCCCTACTATTTGAAACTTGTATCTCATTTTCTCATGCTATACAGATCTCCTTAATTTCCTCAAATATAGCTGTGTCTGTGCTTCATTTAAATAATGACTTAAAACTATCTAGTACTTCCCAGAATCCTAGAACGTTCAGCACAAGTGGAGAGTTCTTGGGTAAGATCTATTTGGCACCAAGTCACTTGGACACGACGTGTTTGAATGAAGAAGTGTGAGTTTGCATATGCTCTATAAAATACTTGCACAGAAATGTCCCTTTTTTATGCATGTATTTAGTCATTGCAGTTACATAGTGAAAACCACCTGAAACTTGCTCAATTTTTTCACTGGACAGTGTAACTGATGTAACTTCTTACTTGGGATCCCATGCCATTCACACTGGCAATCCATATGCAGAGAGCTATTGCTCTCATTTAGTATTGAAACTCTCACTGCCAGGAAACAATAACAGAGACCTACAGAAAATGGAGCACCTGTGCAAGAATACACTGAGGATACATTTCCTAACATTACAGACTTCAGAATTACTACAGATCCTCAAGAACAGATGCACCTTAACTGTGGACTAACTTAATGAACCAGTTTCATGTAGATCTCCTTGAGGAACCAAGAGACATAGAAGTTCTTTTGTAAGTCTTTTGCAGTTGGGGAACTGTTAACAACTTAACCTTTTATAAAGTTTCGATACTTCCTACTGGTACAGTCCATAAGCAAGCAAGTGGTGGCCCATTAGATGAAAATGAATGAAGTAAAACTTTTAAACAGTCACATCCACATGAAAATGAATAAGCATTTCAAGCAGCAATTAATTCTAAACATAACTCCCTGCTGTTAAACAGTCAGCCATATGATAAGTATAGTGCTTCTCCCAAGAATATTAGTTTGTTTCTATTCCAGAAAACTGAATAAAGTTTCAGTGGTTTTGGCAACCTAGGCAGCAGCTGACTTTGAATCAATTAGCACAGTTTCATGCATGTGAAAATAGTGAAGTGATGGTTTTCATCTCCTGACCTTGACTGAATTATCTTTATTACAGGAGGAGAGGAAAGACTGTATTTACAGTTTCCCAAACTTACTAATAATTTTGCAAGCAAATGAGATGAACTTCATATAGTGAACTTCATGGTTTCAAAGCAGACTACATTTAGATTAGAATACAAAGTCTATTTTAAAAGATATTGAACACTGTATGCAATGCAAAACTTGCCTAAAACCAAACATCCTTCCTAATCTGAGAGAAGCAGGGAATGCAGTCATTCAACAGTGTGGCTGTGACTCACAAAGGTTAGAAAGCTGATGAAAACCCATCTGTAATGTTTATAATTACTGGAATACAATACCTCTTGCATATTCAAATAAATTAAAAGACAAAACATAAAAAGGAAGATAACCAGTCTGCAAAGACAAACGTACTGTCAGGATCTGCTAGACATGGTGTGTATCTTCCTTTGGGTTTACGCGAACCTGTGGAGAGACAAATTGCTCTTGTCCTTCTTGAACTTGATCGGGACTGTGGTTGGGGAAGAGGAATATTGGGGTCTGGTGCAGTGTGAAATATCTGTATGATAAAAAAAAAGGGAAAAAATGTCATTAAACAATGGAGGTACTCTTGCACTTCCATTATTAATCCATGTTTTCCTTACCACTGTGCCTAAAATGAACACTGTAATAGTCTCATACATTACAAAATAAAAAGAGTAAATTCATAGAATATAAGCTTTACTTTCAGCTCATTTTATAACCCAAGAACCACAGTACTGAGCTGTATATAATATCTAAATTAATTATATATTTATCGAAATAGATTTATTTTCTAGCCTTTGTTAAGAAGGGCTTAACAGTTGAAACTGTAAAACAAAATAGTTGCTTACTCCTGACTCTTGCCCAAGAGCAATATATTTTTTAAAATATTATGGCATGGTTGATTTTTTTTCTCTGTGCTCCAGTGAAAACTTTCATATGTCATAGATATGTGTCATAGTCATAACTTACTACAATCCAGTTTGCATTTCAAAATACCACTTCATTTGGCCAAACAAGTCAAGTTTGATGAGGAATATCTTTACATTTAAGGCATCTCCTGGTCCTTATCTTATACATACCACTGCTACCACTGTTCAATTTTGCACTTCATTGCTGAAGAAAAAAACCTGGTTTTTACAATGCAATGCCAGAAGACATCGTTGCAAGGACTTCTGGACCCTCTAACAATAGGACATTCCCCAAAGAGGATGAAGTGAACCATGAAAAGACACTTCTGTGCCATTCACAGAAGTGGAATAAAGCAAATATACTTCCACAGTAGGAAATACTTCAATAGACATCTTGAGATGCTCTTGAAAAACATTAAACATTAGTGAGTAGCATACCAATAGAAAAAAGTGCCTGTAGACAGAGAAATAGAGCAAGGGTGATTTTGGTACATAGTCTTTGTATTGAATGAGATTTAATATTCTGGAGGGGAAATTCAGGGATGGAAAAATGTAATATATATGTTCTGGAGTCAAAGCTAACGAGGCTATCAGTATCATGCCCATTTGAGGAGTCCCTATGAAATACAACTAATTATACCAAACAGTACTGTCAGTACTTACTGACCAACCAGTATAGGGGATCCTAGTACTGACTAGGAACTACCCCTTAGCTTGGTAATGAGTAATGAAAGAAAATCAGAAGTTTTTTCACTTTGTTTTGCCAGTCATCAGCAAAGATGATATATATTAACAAAGATCCTCAAATAAAATTTCCTTTGATGACCAAGCAAAGGAGGTCTTGACTGTTCTTCTGAGTTGAAACCAAATAGTTTAAAATTTAAAAAAAAAACCAAACCCAAGGAGGATTTTCAGTGAAGCTGAGACCTGTAATGGTAGTGAATGAAAGTATGTGTTTAAGATTTCATGGATTTTCCCTCACAAGCCCCCCTCAATCACCCTAGGGACTACACCTCCACTGTGCAGCTGATATGAAGGACAGCAATGGTCAGAAAGACTCCGACCTGATGCACTCAGAAGAGAATTCATGTGTTCACCCACAGTGAACCTTCATACACTGGTAGCATGAGAGAGCTGGAGGAACTTGGAGCAAAGTTATGACCTTCTCATTCGGTTTCTAAATTCAGCAAGGACACAGTGATCTTCAGAAGGCAACTGAAAATTCAGAGCAACTCCTTCAAAGCATGGAAGATTATGTGTTGGATCTGTAACTTGCACAACCACGAAAGATTTGATAGGAATACAGATCCATAGCATGAGGTGGGAAAAAGATATTATTTCTATCAATGGCCTTCTACAAATATTGGGCTCTTTATTCTTAACAACTTAATGATGGTAATTAAAATGAGATTTTAGTTCCACTTCATCACAAAACAGTCAGACAATTTCTTTCTACCTTTTCGTAATGCTCTATCAGAATTTCAACGACGATATTCTGAAACTTAATGTTCATCATAGCAGCCACAGTTTCTTCTTGGGCTCTCATCAGAGTTGGTCCAAAGATAACACCAAGGTTGGATACAGTCATTAGGTTTTGCTGACTGTGCAGTGATACCCTTTAAATGAACACAAACAATATGCAATTAAATTGTTGCGCTAAACTACAATTTCAACAGGTAAAAACCCATTAAGTCTACTTCTTAAAAAAGATTCCAAGTTCATGGCTCCCTTTTAAACACATTTTTAAAATTGTCACTTTTACTAGAGTCAAAATACACTGTAGTACAACTACAGTATTTCCACTAAAGCTCCTATCCTACAATAACTTAAGGAATAATGAGCATGTCTTCCTCGAGTATTTCAGCTCCTCACATATCTGATAGGGAGATATTTGGAGGTCCAGACTACCTAAAGTTTAGGAATCTTATGGCAGACACCTATCTCTCTCCAATGATTATACATAAACTTAAATACTTTATGTTGGATTGGCTGAAAATACTATGTAATAAAGGAGGTCAACCATATACCTTAGTTTTCAGGTAAAGGAAAGAAACTTAGTTACTGAAAACACTTAAATTGTAATAGGATATCTTTATCAATATGTTGTAAACACAGGATCAATGGGTTCAGTGAAATCATTGTTTCTGTGGGATAGGTAACATTAGATGATCATAGTGACATTTCCTGGCTTTAAAATATATTAACCTTTTACTTCTGTATAGTCTGTTATCACTTACTTTACCTTTTCTGTCTTTCTTCTTAATGTAGAATTCAGAAACTTAGTTTTTCCAATAATTTATCAGATAGTAAAATGAAAAGCATCAATCAGTAATCCTCAATGCCCCTTTTCCCTCCTTGCAAGTATGATTTGCCAAATAAAAACTGTATCATCACAAATCCTTTCATATAACTGCCAGTGATTTCCCAGTTACAGCTGTCCTATTGCCTTATGTCTGAGGAACATCATGCCAAGTCAAGATTTTATAATTACCTTAATGATTAATTTTAATGAAACTGTTACCAAACAGAGTTAGTTTTTGAGGCATGTGTTCACATTTTCTTCTTCCTTCTCACTGCTATCTGCCACAATTGTCAAGCTGAGCACCTTTAGCCATTTCCTACACAATTAAAATAAGTCTTGTGCCTTTTAAAATTAAGAAACAGTAAAACCTATATATCATTCTCCTCATAGTTGGGACAGGAACATTTTAGTACTCCATTTACATCAAGCAGCAGGAGAAATGTGAGAAAGGGGTTTGTATTGGAGACAGCATGATAACTGCAGGAAAAAAACCATCTATCTTCTTACATGTTTTCTATATTGCTTCATTAAGGTATCTCGGAGCTTTCCAAAATGTTACCCCAGACAGACACATTGGCAGAGATCATTATTTGGAAGCCATATCATGAAAATGACTCCCCTGTTAAAGCACATTTTTAACCAATTATATTAATCCAACTTTCTCTTATGTTTGGCTTAGATGACTAAGGGGCACTTGGGAAGTCCACTAGTATTTTAATGAAAATGGAATGTTGAATTACTCAGCTTTATGTTTGCTAGAAAAACCTCAAGAAAACCCCTTTGCAATGTTACTGTGCTTAGCACTGCACAGTAACTGTAAAGTCTCTTACACAAATATTCTAGTCTTATAAGAGAGAAGGTAGTGTTTGTCTGGTTTTTGAGTTTCCTTGGTTACAAATTTGGTAGCTTGGTTAACAAAAGAAATAGTGAATTTAATAATATTGTAACCAGGAAGGGCTTTGTACAAAGCATTTCAAAGGCACAATTTCTTGCGAAAGAGAAAGAACCCAAGGCTGAAAATGGATCATTTTGATAGCCACTTTCTCCTGACCTAGTCCTATTGTTGCTGGGCTACTGCACAGGCACAGGCCGAAGTAATCATGCATTTTAGGTAGCTGTAGGGCATTCATTGAGGTGCCATTGCTTTCTCCTCAAAATCTCTTTCTTTGATATATCATCATCAAACTTTTGATACTGCCAAATTGCAGACTCCCAACTATCTACCATAGAAAAGTACTGTGTTATTAAATCATAGCAAAGAACGATTCATTCATTAGAGTAGACAGATAATTTGACTAGGTAGGTTTAAAAACAAAATTGAGTTACCTATGTGAAAATAATACTAAACTTCCCATGTTTGCCTAGCTACTGACAGACTATGTGTCCATGAAGTATCACCTCTCTCCAGAGTGCTTTTCAGGATTTGCTAGTTTAGTTTGTTTGTTTTTAGTATGATCTACATCCCACATCATCTAGAACATATTTAATTTTGCACAGTGATACAGAAGTCAAGGTAGTCAGAAACATAATGACCTTATGACTTATACCAAGAGAAAATACACAGAAGTCAAGGTAGGCAGAAACATAATAACCTTATGACTTATACCAAGAGAAAATACTATCCTTGTTTTATAATCCATAGTTAAAGGTATAGCATTTTCACCTAGATATAAAAGCATACATAAAGGAATTGAACAGCTACAAGAAATATAGGGAAAGGATGTACATTTTGAAAGCGGATTTCGAACAAAAGAAGAAAGATGTTGGAATTTTTTTTTTGCATTTTCCCATTTTCATAAAATTGAAAAATCTCCACACAGTGGTAGGAAAAAGATGAGGAAGAAAGATAACTAATGAACTCAAGACTAATTTTGAATTCGGTCTCATTAGAACTGCTAGCAATAACAACAGCTGGCAAATTACATGAGAAATTAGAAGAGGTGAATTGAACACTAGAAAGAAAATTACTGAAAGTATTCAGTAAAGAAACTAAGATTACATTTATCAGAAATGAGAATCACAAGAAAGATGAGATAGGCAAGAGTTAAAGAGAACAATTAAAGAAGGGAATACTAAAGGTATGCTTTTCTTTGGAATTGTATCTGCAATCACAGGGAGAATAAAGAGGCCAGGAAAAGAGGTCAAGAAACTAATGCTTGCCTAATGCTAGTTGTGCCTACAAATAAGTCAGTTCCTACTCTCTAATTTTAAGGGCGTCCAGACCAACAGCTTTTACAAAATTGTTAATCCTTCATTAAATGTTTTCACTTTTTAGAAGGTTATAAAGGAGTAGATGTTGTATTTTTTTAGTTAATCAAACAAATCCATGAGTAAGGAAACTTAGGAAACATTTTTCATCTGGTTTGCTGTGTCACCACATGTATAATGAGACACAGGGCCTGCCTAACCAGTTTTTGCAAGGGAAGCATTCCCAGTGGTTTGCTATCATGTTAGTTCTCCAGTGGCTAATGACATAAAGGGCTAAAAGTAACTTTTTTAGGGCTTAATAATTTCCTGTCAAAGAAATTTTCAAAGTTCTCATTTCTATAAGAGGAAGCAAAACTGCATTAGGCTCCACTGTAGACAGCTTACTGCAGGCTGCGGCTCAAGCTATGATTAAAAGAGCAAAGTAACTGGGATTTAGTGAATGGAATGGAAACAATATGGACTCCTCTCTTATGTCTTCTAGATCTCTGTCAGGTGAGCCTTATCTGAACAGCTGCTCTTTCACTATTCACATTTCCAGATCACTGATCAATGTACTAAAAAGAATATAGCATCCTAAATCAGAAAGAATAATACATACTAAAAAGTATTCAGCAAATACCAGTGAATACTAACCAAAGATTTACAAAAACTTACACAAATAACATTTGATGCAGAAACAGGATAAAATAAAATGCAATAATGGGATATAACCAAAACTACTGATAGAGAGCCACAAGAGAATAAAAACTTGTCTTCTTTTGTCTCACAGCACACACCAAGTGTAATTCAATGAAGACAAAAGGCCATTGGTTAAAAGAAATGCATAATCTTTTCCTCTGACAATTAATTCCCAGAGAAACTGATGAAACAAGGAAGATTCAAAAGCAGGACATTTATACAGATATCATAAATATAAATAATAATACTTCAAACTAGTGTTTTCAAATGATACTACACTTCAGAGTTGTTAGAAAGTAAAAAAAGATCAAGCATGAAGGACAAGTAGTATCACATTAGTATACTCTCATTCCTGAAACAGTGTGGGACTTCAAGACAGATTCAAATCAGCACATTCCATCCACCTTGGCATAGTTTTAGATGTTTAATACATTTAATTAGTGACAAGTCCTGTAGTAATTAATAACATGAATTAAACCATTGACTGAGTTTATTTTATAAACATAGTTGGCCATCTTGATGAGTCACTATGATATTATTTTTTTATTCTGTTTCTATGGTGTGTACTATTCAAAGCACATGGAGAATGGCATTATAGGAATGAAATGCAATTTCAAGTGGCATTGTTTCAACACAGAGAATGGATTAAGCGGCACTGACAAATTTAAAGCAGAAATATTCACATCTTACAATAAAACTAAAGATAAAAACCAGAAATAATTACTTGACCAAGTGTTTAATAAGGATGTCCAGCATCTCTCTGTTCTTCTCTGGTAACTTATGCACAAGTGCATGCACTGCCTCAACTCTGTAGTTCTGATCATCTGACTCTATTAAACAGAAAACAAATTGTGATAAATCAGAACATGTGCTAAGAAGAGACTACAAAAGGCATCAATGCCTGTACACTAACACACACGTGCATTATGAGGAGCCAAACACAATTAGCCTATGAAATGAGGACAATTTGATTATACTTATTACACTCTGAAATCTGTATTTCAAACAACTCACCAAAAGCAATTACCTCTAATACTGGAACCAGCTAAATTAATGGCAATATTGACCTGATGTGTCACTTCAGTGAAATGTAAGATTTTACTCCTTGATATTTAAAATACCTAAAATTCTTAACTGCCTTTTATTATTATCAAGGCAAGATGACATGAGGAAATAACTTCAAATGCTAAACTGAAGTCATTAGAAAAACAATTTCTGCTATCTCTGTATGTAATTAATTACTCTATTTGTGGAAAGGAGATAATTATCACTCCCTCTAATTTCTCAAGGCAAGTTAGGAAAATAAAGGTCCCTTGATGAGAGAGATGAATGTTATAAAAGAATTATCAGACTATATAAAACAAACAAACAGCTAAATCAGGGTTCAAAATTTCATGCAGAATGCAGTCACACAGAACCACTAAAAAGATCAGAACAAACCACTGAACAGCTTCATCGAGTGTGACTTCTCTGTTTTGAGGGCTGGATCACTGAATAATAGACCAAGGAGAAAAGTAAAGATAGTGACTGAAGAGAGTAAGGGTTAGAAACAAAATTACTTTCATGAAAGTGTATTTATCACTTTACTTACTAACAGCAACAATGAAATCTTTATGCAGCTTGAAAGTCATCAGTGGTTCTGAAAGGCACCTGTTTGTAAAAAAGCATATTAAAAGGATATTTTTAAAAGATTCAAAATCTTTTCAGTTTTATGAGTGTGATTATGATAGCCCTCAACATATGCACAATGTCTACCGGGTTTAGGAAACCCAGTTCAGTTATTACTGATTATAAGTAGTATACAACTTAGTCATGTACATAGTCTGAAAATCAACTTGAGTCGAATCTGGTGTCGCTATGCAAGTTAATAAAGGAAATGTTACTGGCACTGACTTCAGCACAGAGACTCGCTGTTTCCTATCTTCCATACTGTAGAATAGGAATAAATACAGCTGCAGACATGACACAGTAAGCTGCAGAAGCAATTGTTTGCCCAAGAAAGACAAAAACATGATGACATTTGGGACTGATACTCTGCTCTGAGAAATCCTAGAAGGGTGATCCCTTGAAAGGCAGACTGTGAGCTGCCTTATGGACACAAACACACAGCTACTGCTAGCTCATCTTCCAATTTCACAAACACAGAATCTACAATGATTTGTGCTTCTGAAGATGTATGATAAATTTATTTAAACAGAGACGGTCTTTTCAATGACATGTACACGAGCATTCCACTTTAAATCCTAGGCATATTTTCCAGAGCAAAAATGGGAGGAATATTTTATTTGTGAAGATACTAACAGTGTAAGATAAAAACCTATGCTTTTGCTGGGATTTTTATTCTGCTTCAACAATCATGTCATGAAACCTCACGGTACACAAGGGATTCACAAACAAAAGACTGAGCGTAACATGCTTTGTGGTTAACATAATGTTTTTTAAATAAAAACATGCAATTAAGTAAATGCTGACAAATTTAGGGCCACATAAGGCAGGACTATCTTAATAAGGTAGAAAGTATTATCACAAATAATCACAGGGATATTAGGCAGGATAACAATATACTCAATTATTACCATGCTAATGGATACAAGAAATGTAATATGATACTAAAAAGCAGAAGACTAATGGGCCAGAAAAGGAATACAGAGATTGTTTAGGTTCGTACTTACCTGAGGTAGTTTTTTAATCCGCTCGTTATTGTTTTATTGTCCCAAAGTTCCATATCAATATCCATATCAGGAGGAGATTTAGGGGCTGGTAGAAATTTGAATTATGATCATGTTATAGTTTGACTAACACACTAACCAGAAAAGCAGCAAAGCAGAAGCTACTAGATTAGCCATTTAGCTCAAGCAATTACTTAGTAGCCAAACTATCAATCAGATCAACTTGAATATTTTAATATCTGTCAAAGTATTAATAAAATAAATTTAGGACTCATATTTAGTAACTGTAAATATTAAATTTATGCACTGTATCAAAGTGTAAAGTAAGCCCAAGTCAACAGAGAATTAGTATTGCATTTGTCTTAGACATGCAAACACAGGCATCAGAGAGCCAAATTAGCAAGAAAAGCGAAAGAATGGAACAACTGTCTATTAAGCTGAGTCATGACATGCTATGGAACTAAGCTTTGGAGAACTTCTGAAACATGCCAAATACATATCAATAAATAGAACTTTAAGCTAAAAAAAGAAATGCATTTTTATTAGCAATTTGCTCATGTATAACATGCAGAAGTGAATACTACTGCACACAAGCAACGAGAGATGAATCACTCATTTTAAGACTGTAAATTCAATTTAGTGGCAGCAAATGCACATACAAAATTGTAAATATTATGACACACTCTTCCAAGCACAGCAGTTAAGGCAAAAGGGACCACACTGACAAAGGTTCATTTCAGATACTTACAAAATATGGTATTCATCAGCTTTTGCACCTTGGAATTTACACCACCTATTCTGTACAGCCCCAAGATTGTAATACCTACATTGGGAAAACAAGCAAATGAAACTAATGAAAATAAGGTTATTTCAATATACGCTGATGCATCCTTGGTGTATGTTTTCAAAACACCTAAGTGTATTTATGGAAAACAGCACCATTACATTATTGAGTACTGCCTTACCCTGAAATCTCTTCTGGGATATTAACAAATGCATTCCACTGAATCCACACCACACTATACACTAAGCATAATTTTACATTAACAGAACCCTTCTGTACAGAAATGACCCTGTCAAAAAGGGCAGGAAGGATAACCCTGGTAACTATAGGCCTGTTAGCCTCACTTCTGTACCCGGTAAGATCATGGAAAAGATTATCCTGGGAGGTATCTAAAAACTCCCAATGGATAATGCAGACATTGGACACAGCCAGAACAGCTTCATGCAGGTAAAGTCCTACCTGTCAAACCTTATTTCCTTTAATGACAAGGTAACCCACCTAGATGATCACAGGAAGCCAGTTGATGTAATCTTTTTAGATTTCAGTAAAGTTTTCAATACTGTCTCTCACAAGTTCCTTATGGATAAAATGTCCTGCATAAAACTGGACAAACACCCTGGGCGATGGGTGAGCATAGACACAGAGGGTTATGGTGAATGGCATTACATCAGCTGGCAACCAGTCACCAGTGCGTTCTGCAGGGCTCCATCTTAGACCCAGTGCTCTTCAATAACTTCAGAAATGACATGGATGCAGGACTTGAAGGACTATCAGGTAAATTTGCAGATAATACAAAATCGGGAGGAGCTGTTGACTCCCGTGAAGGCAGAGGCGCCTTGCAGAGAGACCTAGGGAAATCAGAGAGCTGGGACATTACCATCCACATGAAGTTTGACAAGGGCAAGCACCAGATTCTGCACAACAGAGTAAGTCAACAGTGTGCCCTGGCAGCCAGGAAACTGTCACAGCACCAAGCTTGACAGAATTCAAGAGGTGTTTGGATAATGCTTTCAGGCACATGATGTGATTATGGGAGATTTCCAATGCAGGGCCAGGAGTTGGACTAGATGATCCTCATGGGTCCCTTCCAACCCTGATTATTCTGTGGTTCTGTGATTCATATTAGCAAACAAAAAGGTGATGGCTAGGAAAAGTGAAAAACAACACCCAAAAGCAGTCTTTAAATACATTACACATCAACAGGTTTATATTACCTAGACATCAGTGGAGTTACTATACATCTATGTTTGCTCAGATCATCATCCTTTCCAATTAAGATGTGATTAACATTTATAGGAGAAATGACTGTACATATTGTAATATGAAAATAAAAAACATATACTGTATATTGCAACATATCAGTTGAGAATTTATGCTACCCATACGTTATCCATAAATTACAATGGTTGGGTTTCTTTTAATAGCAGAGATAATAATAATAAATAATATTTAAAGAGTGACATTCATAATACAGTATTTGAGTATTTCAGTGATACTGTTTTTAACTGCCTTTTAAAATCAGCAGGATTTAAATGTCTTGCACTCTCCTCACTTCAAGGCTTAGCATTTAAAAATTGTCTACTTTTCCTTTGAAACTGACATTCCAAAGTCTGATCTCACTAAGGTAACTTAGGTGTATTGTTTTGAAATCCTCTTCTTACCAACCCCACACCCCCCTGCCAAAAAATGCAAGCTGAGTCAGCAGTGATTCAAAGTATACATAACACTGTTGGCTAAGAAACTGACTTTATGTTGAGCTCAAAGTTGCACAGAAAGACCACATTTGGATTAGAAGAGAGCTGCACACTGACAATACCTCATTTTATGGGAAATGATACAGGCATACCTCTCCATTTGGAAGGGGCTAATATAAAACTTATTGTGAGTTGTAAAATATCATCTCATCAGCAGAGAGATTATTATTTCCTTTTTGTGCATTCCCACTATCAAAAATAAGTTGCTAAATCTTTAAAAAAATGAATAAACCAGGTGCAAAATGAGTGAATGATAGGAGTTATGGTCTGCAAAAAAAAGATGCACCAGCAGAGTACTGCTGCCACTTTTGGGTCTTCAAGTTTCACGTCTGAAGCGAAAGTTGGGAGCTGAGACTCCCTACAGTTTTATCACAAAAAACCATAATTCAGTGCACACAAATTAAAGACTCAAGGTGTGTGCAACTGTGTATAAAGCTGTCTAATCAACAAAAAAAATTGGAGAAAATGTTTTAAAAACCCACTTAAATAATATGTTAAGAACTGTTGTTGGAACTTGAGGCAACAATTCTGAGCATAAAGCACATAGATAAAATATGAAAAGTCCAAACCAAATGATAAACACACTCCAAAGCACAGCTGCAAAACATGTAGGAATAATTGAAGTAATATTTCAGAAAAAGAAAACATAATAATATATAATTTGTGATTAAATACACACCTCTTGTTTCTACAGCATGAATACATTTCCTCACAAAGTTGAAACCTGCTTCATTTAAGAACACTATAAAAAAAAGAAAACAGATAATTACTTTCTAACTTCAATACACAAAATCTCCATGTTTAGCTAGATTCACATTAGTCAAGGGCTGATACACATTTATCCATGAGATTATGAGACTCATTTTGTAATAGTATTTCCATAGATATATCCTGAGCATCCAAAATCCAACTTTCTAGTAATTAGTGCATCATCAGAAGCTTAGTATTCTTCTGTCTTTCTCAGAAATCAGTAGCCCCTCTAAGCATACAGCTGAAAGCTTGTTGCTTTGAAAGAAGATTACTGTACTCCCCTCTCATGAGAAAAATGCTTTTAAGAGTTCAGGACTTACATTATGAGCAGAATACATTCATTGGTTTTAATTCAATGACATTCTTTGTTCCTTGCACATGCACAAAACTGCTCATAAAATAGTAACATAGGAAAACAATCTTTGCTATTGACTTTCATTACTAAGTTTATTTTGAGTGAATGTATTTCTTGTTAATTCTGTGTCTTCAATGCCCACTGCTCTATCTAATAAAGAAGACCTTAAACAACCATATTTATCACCGTTAAAATAAACACTTTCATATAAAAAAACAGATGTGGTGTCTTAAATTCCACATTCTCAGAGTCTCAAATACACCTTCTATGAAGATATATGTCGAAATCTGACATATTTCTCCCTCTGAGACACATATGCATTTAAATTATTTTTACATATTTGTGTTAATATGATATTAATAACAAATGTTATACAGTGTTAATATAATTATGCACACAAATCTCATCATATCTATAAATACACTCATTTTGTTAGTCAATGTATGTCTCATAGGCACATTTACACCTAAAACTAATAATCTGTGATTGGCTAAGGCCAATTGTATGAGGTTCAACAAGGCAAAATGCCAGGTCCTGTACTTGGGTCACAACAACCCCATGCAGCACTACAGGCTGGGGGAAGAGTGGCTGGAAAGATGCCTGATGGAAAAGTACCTGGAGGTGTTGGTCAACAGTGGCTGAACATGAACCAGCAGTGTGCTCAGGTGGCCAGGAAGGCCAATGGCATCCTGACTTGTAGCAGAAACAGTGTGGCCAGCAGGACCAGGGAAGTGACTGCTCCCCTGTACTTGGTTCTGCTGAAGCTTGACTTTGAATCCTGTGTTCAGTTTTGGGTCCCTACTGACAGGAGAGACACTGAGGTGCTGGAGTGTGTCCAGAGAAAGGCAACAGAGCTGAGGAAGGGTCTGGAGCACAAGTCCTTTGAGGAGTGGCTGAGGGAGCTGGGGGTGCTTAGCCTGGAGAAAGAGAGGCTCAGGGGAACATTACCACTTTCTACAACTCCCTGAAAGGAGGTTGTAGTCAGGTAGGGGTTGGTCTCTTCTCCCAGGCAACCAGCAGTAGGGCAAGAGGGCACAGACTCAAGCTCTGCCAGGGAAGGTTTAGGTTGGATATTAGGAAGAGATTTTTTACAGAGGGGGTCATCAGGCATTGGAATGGGCTGCCTGGGGAGGTGGTGGATTCCCCATCCCTGGAGGTTTTCAAGATGAGACTGGATGTGGCACTTAGTGCCATGGTCTAGTAACAATGGTAGAGTTGGACTCAATGACCTTTGAGGTCTCTTCCAACTCGGTTGATTCTATGATTCTATGACTCCATATGAGGATATCATTTCAACACACTGGAATGTAGGTGTACAGACTACTGATAGAAACTTCTTAAAAATTTTAAAGATATTGTAGCTTTGGAGGCAATCAATTTTTTTATCCAATAGGAACACAAAAGTTGAAGGTTGTCTCACAGTTTAGATAACTTAGGATATGGTTTTGTGTAACCCAATCATTTAATCCAACAAAGTTATTTCACAGCAATAGAAAGAAACCATAAAATATGCTCTAGGATGACCCTGCTTAAGCAGGGAGGTTGTACCAGATGACCCACTGTGGTCCTTCCCAACCTGATCAGTTCTGTGAATAATTAATATCTCTCTCCCACACATATATCAAGAAGCCGAGACACTACGGAAATCTATCAATATTTGGCAACTCAACATAAATAAAGAGCTTACTTTCTTCCTTCTTGCTTATAATGGCTGGCAGGGTGTAGATCTGTGAACAAAAACACAAACAACAACAATGCAACAAGGCAATGTTTATGCTTTAAATTCTTTAGTGCCAGGTTTGTTGGTAGTTGCAACATGCTGTGCATTAGGTTGCTACTAGGGAAATGTCACCCTTGTCTTTCACCTTTTCTTGACTCTTACTGCCCCATAGCCCCTTGCTTACCATAGGCAACTAATGCATTAGAAGTCAGATTTGCAGAGACCAAATGGGTTACATTTCAATACAGCCAGTTATCTAATTTCTGTACTGGTTCAGTCAAGCAAGCAGCATGCAAAAACACTCATCCATAACATAAAACTGACCAACCATTTTCTTCCCCTCAGATACATATCTGACATCATCCTCATTTAGTGACTACTTTAAGAGCAAACAAACAGTAGGAAGAAAACTCAGACAAGCCTCCCTCTCATAGCTTTCAACATGTTTTTTTTTCTCTCTGCAGTGCCTTTTGAGATGGTGCTAATTGTTTACTCTATTACCCTGCCTAAAGGATGTTCACTCTTTACCACTGCAGTAACTACCACTTCACATATGTTACCTGAACCATGAAACCTAATAGACAATATGCTATCATATTACTTAAACATTAAATATTCTAACATAACATAATAATATACAAATGTAGGCTTAAATTAATAGTTCTACTTTTCTACTTTGTACCCATCTTCCCTGTGTACTTGCAACAGTGTCTCACAAAGAAAAGAATGTATTTGATGGTGTTACAGCAGAGTATCTGAAATGTATACTAGCTTCTTTCTTTAATCTGTATGTCATGAAACTGTTGAAAGAAAAGACAAAAAATATTCTTACGGGTTCCTTTCCATCCATAGCTTCAAGCCAAAGTTTTCGGTTGGATTCTGAAAAAGCTTGCAGTGTGATGATTCCAGGTCTGTCAAAAACATACACAATCACTGAAGTTATTATTTTTCTCAAACAGTATGCAAAACCAGAATCCAAATGCATACTGACATTAAGGGAATACATAAAAGAGAGACAGAAGTTAGACGAAGTTGATAGCTTCTGACATAACACAGTAATTTTGAGCTAGATATAGACCAGGTCTGTTTTCTAAAAGTTTGGTAAAAATAATGAAATATTTTTAAGAGAAGAACTATAAGAGTCATTCTGTATATCATATTTTAAGAGAAAAAAATAATTCAATATTTCTCTTTATTCCCAAGCTTGGGAAAAATACTTCTACAAAGCACTGTGTCCGTATACTTTAAATACAAGAAAGCTATTTTCATCTATCTGATATAATTGTAATATCCAGGAGTAAGTGGAAAAATAATTGTAGATGCAATTTTTGGGAAAGAAATACAATGTGCTATCATACATTTCTGAAAGAAATTGAGAATTGTACAGATTATGCTTATTAATTAGTATTTATAAAAATATTCATTATCTGTTTCTAAAAGAGGGTATTCAGTTTTGCTATAGGTTCTGTAAGAATCCATTTTGTATCTGTGTGCCAAACATAATGTAGTTAAGACAACACATAAGCAATGCATGAATTCTGTTAGCAAACCAGGTTTGAACAAAGCACTAGCTCTTGAAAGCCTAGTTTGTCTGCATATAAAGATAGTGGTAAATATGTGTTCCTACTACAGGAACAATTATTATATACTGGTTGCAACTATTTTCAAATTGTTAACACAACAAAACCAATTCAAACCTCTCAAATACTTCAATATCGAAACAGAAACGTTTGTCAATCGAATCTGTCTTTCTCCTGATGCAAGATTTTAGCTTGAACATTTCTGGTGAGCTTGTGACAAGGCCATTCTACAAAACAAAACAAAATGGAATTAGCACAGGCAATATGCTTATATACCTTGGCTTCACATCTTAAATTTAACTGTATGAACAGTCCAAAGAACATGTCTTAAGACAGGGATTAAAATTATTTAGGAACATATAAAGTATTTTTTTCCATATATAAAGTAAGACTACGTGTAGTTAATAGCTTTATGTCACGTATTTGTTATTTAATCATTAAATTTCAGAAAATTCCCTAAATTCTAAACTTATGAACATCTGCATATATAAGATGATTACATGTTAGGATGAAAATCATGTAATTCTGCCAACTCTCACACACAGATAAAAATATTTTTGAGGAATAAAGATGACTAACTCCTAATTCTGGCCACCATCACTGTGAGACCTATCTATAATGCTGCAAGGTTGACACAGTTAGGGATTCTGAGGAATGGGAGGAAGCAACTATCACTTCTGTCTTCAAGAAGAGCAAGGAGAAGGTTATAGAATCATAGAACAATTTAGGCTGGAAAAGTCCACCAATAAACCATGTCCTAAGCATCACATCTACATGTCTTTTGAAGACCTTCAGGGCTGGTGATTTAATCACTTCCCTGGGCAGCCTTTTCCAGTGCTCGATAACCCATTTTAGTGAAGAAAGGTTTCCTAATATTGGGCCAGTCTGTGTCACCTTTATTCCTGGGAAGGTGATAAAGTGAATAATCACAGAAAGCAATTCCAAACTTATTAGAGACAGAAAGGTGACTGGAAGTAGTCAGCTTGATTTAATGAAGGGAAAATCATGCGGGATCAACTCAATAGCTCTCTACAATGTGCTGAATGGCTCAGTCTATGATGGAAGAACAATGAATATTGTTTATCTCAACTTTAGCCAAGCTTTTGACACTGCATCCTACTATAGCAGGATGTTTTCTACTACATCCTCATAGACAAGTGCAGGTAAAATACAGGCTAGATGGTGAGGTGGACTGAAAACTAGCTGAACTGCTGAGCTCACAGCAGAAGCCTACCTGCAGCCAGTCACTAGTGGTATGCCAAGGGGTCAATAATGGGGCCAGCACTGATCATCATGAATAGGAATAAGCGCAGGCACCAGGACAGGCTGAGACTGACAGGACAGAAAGCAGCTTGGCAGAAAAGGACTTGCAGGTTCTGGTGGGGAACAAGTTGATCATGAGCCAGCAATGTGACCTTGCTGCAGAGAAGGTCACCAGCCTCCTGGGCTGCATTAGGCAGAACATAGCCAGCAAGTGGAGGACGATGATCCTAATCTTCTGTTCAGCACTGGTGAGACACATCTTGAGTACTGTGTCCAGTGCTGGGCTCCCCAGTACAAGAGAGACAATGATGTACTAGAGCAAGTCCAACTAAGGACTACAAAGGTGATCAGGACTTGGAATACAACTACCTACAAGGAGGCTCTAGTGAAGTGGGGGTTGGTCTCTTCTGCCATATCTCAAGTAAAAGGACAAGAGGGAACCACCAGGAGAGGTTCAGATTAGGTAAAAAAAAAAAAAAATCACTGAAAAAGTGGTTAGGCATTGAAATAAGTTGCCCAGGGAGGGGGTGGAGTCACCATCTCTGGAAGTATTCAAGAGGCATCTGGATATGGCTCTTGGGAATATGGTTCAGGGGTGATTATGGTGGAGCTACATTGACAGCTGGACTAGATGACCTTGAAGGTCTCTTCCAACCTTAATTCTGACTTATCATGAGGAAAGGCTGAGAGAGCTGGGACTTTTCAGCCTGTAGAAGAGGGAATCATATCAGTGATTTATCTACAAATACCTGATGGGAGGGAGTAAAGAAGACTGAGTCAGATTCTTCTCAGCGGTGCCTAGTGAAAGGGCAAGAGGCAACAGGCACAAACTGAAATATAAGTAACTCCATCTGAACTTAAGAAAAAGCTTTTTTATGGTGGTCAAACACTGAGTCAAGGATGCTCAAAGAGGGCTCCCTCCTTGGAGATATCTAAAACCTGATTGGACATAGGCCTCACTAACCTGCTCTGGTTGACCCTGCATTAAGTTTAAACTAGAGATGTCCCGAGTCCCCTTCCAAATGTCATCCATTCTATGATTCTGTGCAAATGTGATTGATTTCCTATGCATTTGCAATGACCATGTTAGAGAAGCTATTTATTATGTGGTTTATATATGTTTTAAAATCAATATTACTTAAATATTTACCTATGCTATGTAAGACATGCACTACTTCATCTAGGAAAAGCCTTATGCTGTGTTAACATTTTTTTCTTCTAACAGTTCTTGAATGCTTAATATAAAAGATGGAATATACAGCTTATATGGGTTTTCATGTACATATGCAACTCACCACTTTTCCACCAGATTTTGTTTCAGCTATACTCATGGTAAATGTTTTTGTTCCTTTGTCATAAGTGCAGTAATGTTTCACCCATGTAAATCCAAGAGGTCCTAGAGTAAAGAAAGATAGTATTAAAGGTAATTCTTTTAGCATTTTATTACTATTTTAGTTGAGAGTTAGAGTAGAAAAATTAAATGTAGCAGCATCCATGTGTAGCCTACAAAATCTAAAACTCCCTTCATTTTTTAATTTGAATATGCAGCTTGATAAGTTTGCCCAACAAAGTTCCAGCAGACTGATTTTCTTCGGCAACTGGATGGGTAACTGCATTTTAATAGGGTAAACAGGCAAGAAACAGTAAAGAACAGAACTTCAGGATTTTTCTGCCTAGGACATACAGTTGAAGATTCTATCAACTTGATTGAAACACAATTCAGTATCGCATCCTTTCTCTGAGGGAAACTTTGAAGTCTGGTATTATACAGAAAACTGGATGAAGTCGTAAAATCAGAGTGAATTCTCCTTTTCTTTCAGAGTTTTTGTTGAAGGTAACAAACGCTTTTCACAGTATCATAGGAAGGCTATTCTTCTACCTGTTACCCTATGGGAGAGAGTAAAATGGCATTGGCTCAGAGACAGATTTAACCTTAGGTAGTTTGGACACTGACACGTCATTTCCTTATATAAAAGAAAGCAAAGGAGCTGCACATTCTAAAACAACACTGGTTTAGAAATGAGAGATAAAATGCTGGGTGGCAGAGGTGGTGCCTTTAGCAAGAAACATCGGCCTTTTATGCCTTGAAGGGGGTCCTGCTGGGGAAGAGTAGCTGCAACAGTGGCACACAACTGACTGCGTCCACAAACTGACAGCTACAAACACAATACCAAAGTACACTGTATTTAGGGATTCACTTGTCTTCCATTTAGATAGCCATAAGCAAAATCTACAACAACCCCCAAGGAAGTAGATGTGTGCTTTATCCTGGAGAGCTCACACCACACTACTTAATCCTACTGCAAAGAATAGGATCTCTGATGCAGAAGATGTTTTTACTCCTGGATTACTCAGAGCTTTGTTCAGGCAATGCTGTGAACCTTTAGTGAATCTAAACACAAAACCCTCTTGAGTTTAAGCTCAATGGTATTTTAAACTTGGCTCACTAATGCAGCCTAGATACAGGCATTTATACGTGTTCCTTGCTGTGAGGACATGAAGTAAATCCTCCCTACCATTTCTGGAATTCTCTCCACACCCTAGAAGTACAGTTAAGATGTCCCACATTTTTCTGGGTGGGAAAAAAGCTTACTAAAGCATAGAGAACAACACAAGCTCCCAGATTCTTACCGATACATGTGGAGGGGTGGTGCACTTCAGAGGACAGGATAAATCAGGTTTTTGCAGTGTGACTGCTCCCCCTTGGGCCAGAACATTATGGCTATTCCTGCACTGGTTAAGAAACACTGCTGGCAGCATTCACAGTGACTATGTAACACGTAGTAACTTGGAAAAATCTTCATTTTTGAGAATAAGAAATTTAGCACGGAGGGTGGGGTATTCTGTGCAACACTGTCTCAGTGGCAGGGTACAGCCCCACTTATTTTACTACCATTGACACTGTTTCTGCATTCTCAGCTGCAGAGACCAAACACACTGGCTGTGTGAAGAGCTAACAAGAAGGAAAAGCATTTCTTTCCTCTTGGACAGCATTATGGAGGTGTTAAAGCAAAATAGGCAGGTAGGTAGGTAAGTAGGTAGATAGACAGATAGATAGATACATACATACATACATGCATATATACATACATAGATACATAGAAGCAGCATTATAACTGCTGTATAAATTCTGGATAGGAAAGGACTAGATGACACTTTTGAACCCACATGTGATTTTCCAATTTCAAACACAGCTACTCATGGGAGAAACATGATATTAACTTTTTCAAACTACAGTATATATGGACTTTAATTCTTTTTTAACTGAAAGAGCTCTCACTTAAAAATACATATTTTAAGGGGTTTTTGTTTGTGCTTTTTTGCTAAATGTAAAGAGCTAAATAAAAATGGAAGGTGTTGAAAACAAATCGAGTAGTTTTACTATAGATACAATGGTTTTGCCTTCTAAATGGGACCATATGAGAGACTGCATCAGTCATGTATGTTGGATGTCTGGCAATCCAGAAATATAGATGTGGAAATTTACAGTTTGTTACGTTCACTCCAAGAAAACTCTCCTATTGCCTGTGTTTTGTAGGAAACTAATGCCACGAATTGAAAAGTCAACTGGTTATGTACCCTCAGAAGTTAGTTGTTTGTTCCTGTATTTTAAGGTATTTTCACTTAGTGGAAGAAAATCTGCAACTATGCTGAATCAGTTTTTCCTCTGATGGTAATCCATTACCTCTTTTAGAATATATAAGAAGGACGAGCACTCTCAAAGCTGTTTTAGATGAGTTTAGAAGTCAGCTTCTTTTAATTAAAAAATTGTAGCCAGACGTGTATGTTGCAACTTTTAGTTTGTTACTCCCCACCATACATTTGAATGAAAACGATTTACGGCCTAGTGCCATTTTTTTTTCCCAAAATCTGTATTTACCACCATGCATATCATTAATAAATACATATAAAGCATTTACTATCAAAAATAGCACACATTAATTGCCCTCAATTTGCCAAGAGAGTATAGAATCACAGCTGTACAAAAGTAAACTTGTAGGACAAGAAAATATACAACTAGTACCTTCACCATTGACACGGCGGTTACAGTCCCTGTTACTCTTACTCTAGAATAAACTAATCAACAAATTTCTTTTCAGTAAGAGGATGTCAAGTTGGCCTCTCACTGTCTAATGAAGCACAGCATGTGCCCACTGCTTTGCTCCTTTTCTCCCTCCCCCATTAGCAGGGCTCAGTGTAATTTCCACTTAACACAGGTTTCTTTTATGATTATTACTCAATTAAGACATAGTGTCTTCTTAAAACTTTCATTGCTACTGAGGGTAAAAGCAGCTGAGGCTAACTATGATAAGCATGAAGGCTTCCTTCTTTTAGCTTACATATGGAATAAGGATTAATTTCATATCTTTTCTGGAAAATCAAATATCTGTAACTCCATATATACACTTTAACATACATTCAATAAGTTTCTCTTTAGTTAACATTTAAGAGGGGAGCAGTGAATAAGGTAGCTTCAAAACTTAGGTCAAGTGGTGTTAAGTCTGACACGGAAATTCTATATCTAGATGCTTTCTACTTATTTTTAGATTGAGACATGAGGTGCAAAGCTGTATTTACTAATTTTTGCATGAAGGTCAAACTTGCACAAGGATGTGCACACTGTATCAGAGTACTATTATATACTTTTCCAGTGTCTGTCTGATTCCACAGCAAATAGAAAAATGACTAAATATATAATCTCACTATCCAAGCGATAAAAATTATTTTACTGGGGTTTTTTCACGGCTCTGCCTAACACAGCTAGCTTGGCTCGGTTTTCTGTACTGGTTAGAGTGTAGAACAGTGGCAGCTGATACTTCAGGTGATGGATACTTTTCAATTCTCTCATGTGACTTTTCACATATTTCCTGCTTCTGTTTTCATTCATAACATAGTTTAGTCAGGCTCTTTCAAGTACTTCCAGACACTTAATGACAACTTAGTTCTATTCCCTGATTTAGTTCATGACTTTCATTCTCATGTCTCATGAAGTTAATAAAACTTAGGTACGGATATGCAGCTATTTTGACAAGTGGACAGACTATATTTAGATGACTTTCATTAAGTGCAGGTTCATTTAATCTTAAGGTGGCTGTGTCAGTGGAGATCCCTTCTACAAGGTGGAAGTTGCTCTTGATGCCTGAATTGCAGGCCCTGTCAGGCAGAGAAAGTACAGGAGACAGGAGGGTTTGGGAGGCAGCACCAAAGCAGAATGCTGGGAGATTGCAGCAAGGCACAGGGCAGCCAGACAGAGCAGAGCTTGCTACCAATCAGCCACTGGGGCAGCCAACAGCAGGGACCTTCCCACAAGGACCCAGAGGGCAGGAGCTGAGTTGCTTACAAGTGTTTGGACCACCATTCCATCTGACCGTAGCTACTGAGTGTTTTTTGAAAAGTCAAACACTTATTTTTCTTTTGAACCTCTCAATTATTTGGAAAGCAACCATAGCATAAGTTTGCAGCCATTCAAACACAGAGCTGTTGTCTTGTCCTGCTAACTAAACCATTTCCTCATTCTTGCAGTTATTGCTGTGCCTTTCAAATCAAATCAAAAGGTGTATCTGTTGTACTCACGTTTCTCCTGCACATAGAGATAGCCTTCCATTGTCCATTGACTTGGTGGTCTGTAATCCTGGTTGGCTGATTTCATTCTTTGCATGAGTCTCTCCACTTCTTGCCTAGTGCTTTCAAAGTTATTCCGAGTCTAACACCCGGAAAAGGAAACAAACAAAACCCTATGTTATCTCATGCAAGTACTAAAACAACAATGAAGAATTAATTACTAATAATGCCAAGGAGACGGTATCTGAGACCAACAGCAGCATTTGCCAGAGATATAAAAGGGGAAAAAATGCAATAAAGGATAATACTTTACACTGCTAGCAGCCTAGGAATAACATAGTAATGAAAAATTCAACTGAAGCGAAAGTGTAAAGGAAACCTAGCTGAGAACAGCATTATTCATCTTTCTGCAGGTCACTGACCTTACACAGAAGGCCATTTCATATCTTTAGGTATGCTTACACAGTGTTTTGCAGGCCAGTGCAGGCTTTCTCTCTGTATACTCTAGGACACTGGGACCAAAGGCTGGCTAAACTAGAAGCTGCTGACAGCTTAGTCCCAAACCTAAAGTATTAAGACCCACTGAAGCACCTGCAGAAAACACTAGTTTGGGTTTACACTAGGCTAATGTATCCAGCGAGCTGTGGTTTCTCTACATGCAGAACAGGCAAATGTACTCTGTATCTGTAGCAATACCACAGGTGCCGATGCTCAAATAGTCTTTTTTTTTTTTATAGGACTTTGCAAATACCACAGTTCAGTATAACAAAAATATGGTAGGTAAGAAACAGGTCACAAGTGGCAGAACTGTGCCAAAAGCATGAAAGTACTGACTCTGTCCTAAATATCATGTGTGTAACCAGGCATCTTGCAAAGTAAACAATTAGAGTACTAAGGTGGGTTTTCCATATTTGCTAATACCTATAGGCATGTAAATGGCCTTTATTTCCTAATGAACTGTGAGGCTAAGGTTTCCCTCCACACACCTCAGAGAGTATAGTAGAGGAGAATTACTGTGAGGTGCCAGAGGTCTGATAGGTTTCTCTTAATATACCGGACATTGAGCACTGTTCCTACAGGTCATAGAAAAGAATAAAGATTTTGCAATGTTTCTGCAAAGTCATCTATGAATTATTCTAATCCTGATTAGTCAGAAAGGTACTCTCAGGACGTCACACACAAGTGAATGCTCGCCCCTTTTCATGGGCCATACATGTAGTTAGATGCACAACAGTACACATGTTTAATTTTCTTGAAGACAAACATTATTAGAGAGGGAGGTAAAACTCTTCTCTGAACTTTTCACATTATATCCTTCAGGTGAAGTATCAATTCAGACCAAAATTAACAGTGGTAATTTTGAGACTTTCAAAAGGGACATGCCATCCAAGGGAGGAATTTCCCTATTTTGAGACCTTATCTCTGTCTATTAAGTTTTTAGTAACTACTCCTAAGCAGCCAGGACTTTCAAATTATAGAAAACAAAGCCAAATGGACATACAAAGCATGCCACTAGTCAGCTGAAATGGTTGAAGTGACAAAAGGTCATGTTAGAACATGGTGACCTGTTAAGAGCTGTTGGTCTGCTATGACTCTGCTTTCCTACAGCTGTCACTGCTCCTGCTCTAACCTATAGGGTATTTTTAAGAACAGAAGCAGCAGTTCAGGTCAACTATTCTCCAAGACCTTAACATACAATGCAATGGAGAGAAATGCTTTTGACAAGTACAACAGACAGGCTGAACACAATTTTCCTTGTCCCCAGTTTGTCCTTCTCTATGTAAATTATTTCACTTCAATCTCTGGTTGGGTGATGCTCTCAGTGACTAGTCAGTAGATAGCCCAGCTGTCAAAACGAAGCTGTGGATCTAGATCTGGAGTCAGAATTCATACTTGTGTACAAAAGGAGTGAATGATGTACTCATCCTACTGTATCTTCATGTACATGTTTTTCTGATGTAAAAAATAACGAATAATCATAATACCTTGATCCTTCTGCCTAACTTTACATCTCCCTCTACCTCTGTAGTTTATTTACAACTTCAAGTTGAACTTATATAATATTTAGAAGACATTAAGTTTAACCATTTCTTAATTAACACTGAAATTGAAAAAAAGTCCTTTAATAATTCTGCTTTTATAGGTAGATGCATAGATTATACTAAAATATTATGGCTTGCAATGCCAGTTTTGGTCTGTGCTGTGAGCTCATGCTCCTCTCAGAACTTGCCATATTAAAATAAATAAATCTCTGAAGCACATTTTTCACCCTTTTAGTGAAACTGCTATGCAACAACACTGACCCCTTGTGCTTTTATCTGAAAAAGTAGCAAAACGAAAGTAGATGTATAACTTGAAAGGACAAGGGGCTGAGATGCTCTACAGACAGAGAACATCTGCATTTTGATCGAAAAGGAAAAGATTAATCATCTAGGAGGTTTCGCCTTATTTCCCCAACCACCCTTTAAAATGGTACCTATGCCTATATATGCACAACAGATATAAAAGGAAAGGGTGCTATGAAGGTGTGCTGAACATGTTTAATTGCTGCAATACCTGGAAATGTGCATTACTCCTAAGAATGCAGATCTACATTAACAGTCATCTTCCAACTTTGAACCAACATATGCCTTTCCAATAGCAAGATGCTACAGGAAAATGTCAGCAGTTGAGGACACTAAAGTGCTCTTGTACTCTCAGACTTGTTTCATATTCCGTAAGTTCAGTGGCAAAGGTCTTCAAAATTGTCATGGCTTCTTTGACTCTAGTGGAGCTACAAAAATTTCTGTCGGGTGAGTGTCTTTTCTTGAAAGAATAAAATGGACTTAACTGTTTTCAAATTTTTTTCTGTGCTTTGGTGTTACTTGTCATGAAAAATGTAGGTCTGACCCAATGCTGAATTTCAGTTTTTGCCTGTGTAAGTTCTGGCAAAAAAAAAAAGGGTGTAATGATATTTGTACCTACTTACTTGTATGTCCTTGAAACTGTAATATCTGAATTACACAGTGAAACAAATATACACTTGTATACAGCAGTTATGATGAGTGGAAAAGTATATTGATTAAATGCATTTTAGTTATCTCTGATAGTTATGAAATTCTGGGGCACAATTTGTCTTGTATGGCTCTGACTACCAAATCCAGACCAACCTACAGCAAAAGATCCAACCGCTCAGTTGAGAGTAGCTTTCTACACAACAAAGAGATCCTTTCTTCTGGTGAAACTTAACGCTCGTGACAGCTGCTCACCATGGAGGAAGGTCCCACTAGTTCTTTAATGGTCCAGAGAACAGCCAGAGAATGGCTTCCAAAGTATGCTTCATATACAGTGGGAAGCTAGTAGACAACATGACAAAATGTATCATTCTATACCAGCTGGAGCATTTTTGGTACTTCCACTTACTCCAGAAGACAGGCCTCACTCTCAAGAAAGCACTGACACAAGTTTAAACCTATGGGGACTACTGTGTTTTTTAATAAAATCTTGGCTGCTATCCTGTTTTTCCTGCTCTTGCTCCCAAAATTTTGATCTGAAAATTACAAATTAACTATCTGAAGATCAATGTTTCTGAAGCTATTTGTTGTCAGGAATCTTAATTACATTAACCTTACAAAAAAAACCCTTTTACCTATTTGTATATTAATTTGATTTTAGCTTACTAAAACATTGCAAGATTCAGAGTTCCAATAAAGTGTTACGAGTCTACTTTAATATGCTAAAATTAAATTAGCAAAATTAATGGTGTAAATATAAATCATCCTTACATTCTGCAAATTGAACTGCAGTTGCTGCTTGTATGGTGCAAACTCCTGAGCCAGTTCATATCCTTCATGGTAAAATGTAAACAATCCTTGAAGAAAGGCCAAGAGCTGAAAAGGTAAAATTGAGAAGCATTATACATTTTTAATACCTGGAACGCTTCAAGCTTTACCCACAATGCAAAGCTTTGCTAAGCAAGGAATCCATGTCCAGACCTTAAGAAAGAGAAGTATTAAACAGGCTTTTGATTCATGAAGCTGTAATTTCCACAATAATTTAATTCACTGTCCCAGTAATGCTATCCAATATTTCAGCTGGAGCCTTTGCCAGTGTGCATTTTCCAAGTTCAAACTTTCAGAGTTCAAGTGCTTTTTCTTCAAAGTACTTTTTTCATTTTCTTCATAGTAACTGCTTGGGCTATGACCTATTTTCTACAAATGAGACTCTTGAAAGTATGTTTTGGATAGCTTAGTACAACACAAGAAATCCAGACTATTTCTTCCTGCTCTGAACAAAGTGCAAACTCTACCTGGTATGTCTATGATTGACTCTTAACAGAACCACTGAAGTCTATATATCCAGTTGAAAAGCCTTTTTAAAGTTTGCTTTAAAACAATGTTCAAGTAGTAAAAGATGCAACTGGACTGTAGTTCTTGAATTAATTAATTCCTGCCATCTCTTACTTTTTTAAATCTTCTAACTTATTCTGCTTTGAATTTTAAGTGTTTTGACAATGCTGCAAGTCATCTTACCTGCTAGTAAATAACAAGCCCTTAATTTCTTATTATGGCTTGTTTTCTTTGTCTATATAATTTAGCTTACAAAACCCCTCCAACAAACAAATAAAGAAGACAAAAACAAAAAAGAAAAATTAACTTCAATTTACAATAACAGAAGCTCTAACAACAGGATATATTTGCCTTAGTATATTACACCATTGAAAAGCTAATCATCTAGGCTAAGTAACTGGCTGTTCAGGCTGCCTCTTAACTCAGTAAAGAACCACAGGTATTCAAAAGCATAATTCTTTTTCCTTTTTCAGACTTCTCTCAAGATAGGATGAATGATCCAATGGAAACATTTATCTCTCTCCATCCACTAGTGAAATAGTCTAGACTCAGACAACAAAAATGCCATCACTCATATTTAATGCATTTTTCTTTGTGTTACTAGTACCATAGATAACTTTGAGTGGAACAACTTAAAAATGTAGTTTTTACTGTGTTTGTATTTTCCTTAAATTTACTCTCAGCCCTACTTGAAGAAATGTAGTTAAATTGTTCTGCCTCCCTCTCTCTTCTTACTAAGAGACCGGTGAGAGCGTGCACATCTGCCTGCTGTTTTCCTGCATTAGTAAGTTAAAGCAGTTCAAGGTTAACAGACCATCACTGCTAGCATAAATACAGCTGTGAAGGTATGGCTGGTAGAAGGACTTTGCCCTTGATTTTAACTTGTCTTGCAGCATCAGATGAAACCCTGGCCTCAGGCAGAGATGGTGCAAGTCTGCTGGCCAGTATGCTGGTTGTGGAGCCTGAAGATCCTTGGACATAAAAGCCACATTTGTGGGGCCTCTACAGTGGGTGAGAGAATTCCTGAACTGTATTCCACCATCTAACAAACTGAAAGCAACACAGTCAAGTGGAGGGCTCCACAGCTTGCATAAATGGTCTTGGCTTAACATGATCATCTGTCAGGCTGAAATCATTATCTCAGCTAAGGACCTGACCTTGAAAGTCTCTTACTGGTTATTCAGGTGGTTCTGAGGAAGGTCCAAATAGAATAGTTTATCCTAAAAAGCTCCAATTATGTAAATGGATAGAAAGAGTTCTATAATTTCCTGCAATTTTAGATTACAATTCTAAATTTCTATAGTTCTAGAGAGAATTACATAGAAGAAAGAAAATTAATCTTCATTGTTTATAGATAAAGTATAAAATAAATAAGTAAATTATAACTAAGGCTCTGCTCTGGCACCAGTTGTATGAAGCCTGTGCTCAGTCTTCATCCAGTTACTCATCAGCAGCCCCAACCACAACTCCTTCAGATACAGCAGTGTAACTTCTCCTGTGCTTACTCTGATTTGGTTCAGTCAAAAGGACATGTGGATTAACCTAACCTGTAAGTAGGAGCCTGCTGCTAAAAACACCCCTTTAAGCTGAAGAGGTACTGCAGGAAAAATGTGAGTGCTTAGCAAAACTGCAGCCAGACCATGTTTGAGCACACCAAAATTGCAATAAAAGAACTAGTGGAGTGGGATAAAGTTTCAGTATATCGACTTAGGCCTGAATTTTAAAGCTCAGTTTAAAGGACATTTCAGGAGAATGTACTATAAACTGCTTAAATTTCAGCTTCAATACTTGAAGAAAACCATTTTCCACCACATAAGACTTTACAGAGTACACTGAGAAACACCGAGGAAAATATTTAACACAAGATGGCAGCAAAGCTGAATTTATCAGAAAGCAAAAATACAGCAGCAAAAAAGCCCCTGAGAAAAACCTAAATTCATATTAGTTAAAGTATTCCTCAGGTGTTCTGGCAGTTGTGCATTGCAGAGGATCTGGCCTTGAGGTTCTCTTGGTCAAATACTCTGTGAGCACATAGAAAAATAGGAATAAAAGTATTGTGCAAGCCCTAGATCAGCTTATTCAAGTTCTGTGTTGAAACATGACACTGAGGATGGTACTTGCTTCAATGTACATGTCACTAGTGGGGGGAAAAAAGGGGATCAGAAAATACCTTGTACCCAGTGGGTTTAGATGTCTTCATAATCAGTTTCATGAGGACAGGTACAGCCAGAGCATTGCATGGAAGAGAACTAAAAGCCAAGGACTTTTGCCCTAGGCTATGCTCATACTGGAATTTTCTTGTTGCTGGTGTTACAAGTGGCTCTGTTGCTAAATGCAGACTCACAATCATAAAGAAATGAATATTAAATAGAATAGCAAAAATATTTTTAGAAGAGAATAAAAAATCCTTCCAAAGAAGATATTCAGAATGTATTTTGAGGTGGACTTCACACATAAAGAGCTAACTTTTTTCATTAAACATCACAAACAATGCCTGATGCTTTCATATCAACAATTTTTCATTTCAACAAGTGGCTTTCAGGTACCCCATTCTGAATATCTAATCAGTCACATCAATAAAGAGCAAGGTCTGAACTCCATAATACAAAGCTACTTGCCACCTCAGAGCTGCGAGGATTTCAACACAGAACCTGAAACAAAATCCAACTACTTCTTGAGACTTTATTTATTTTTATGCAGAGCTGGTGACCTCAAGACTGCCTGGTCGTTTCATTCTCACAGGAAGAAGACTGTACTTAGGTTTCGGATAGGGGAGGAATTTAACCTTTGGCCTGCAGCACATCAGCCAGAAGTCCCTATCTGCCTGTTTTCATTTTATTTACAAGCAGATAGTGCTTATTCTTCAGATTAAAGTGAATGTAGTTAATAATGTAGAAAATTCAAGAAAGGGGAAATCAAGACTAAAGTCCACTGTGAAGCCTCATGGAAATGGATGCAATTACAAGCAGGGTTTGTTGATTGGTGTTTGTTGCTTCTTTTTTCTTTAAATAAACATTTAGTGGACCTACTCTCACATTTCAGAGAGTTTACCGCTTCTGAACTCTGTGCCCTGATTTCTCCAGGACAAGGAAGTCCTGGCATCGTTGAATGACAAAGTAGAGTTCTAGGAAGGTGCTTGCATTTTTCTTTACAAGTGTAACATCCTCAGAAAGTGCCATTGGTTTGGACTAGCTTCTTTGGGCTCACAAGGGAAAAGCCAGCAAGAGAGATTATTGTCAGTTACTTTGCTTTGTTGCTTAACTTGCTGTAAAGTAAATTTTAACACTAATTTGTCCCTCATAAAAAGTTTAAATTCATCATCTGTATGAAAACCTGAGATGTATTTTCTCCTGGAAAAAATCAAGATCTAGGAGCCACACTAGTACACTTTAGCAACCCCTTCAAACAAGATGCAGAGAACAATACAGAAACCCAGGGCTTGAGAAGCAGCTGCAGAAGTCTATTATAATTCTCTATTCAGTGTATGAGTCATTAGCATTTTGTATCTTAAAATCTCTCCCCAGTCTGCTCCAGAAAAGAACATGCTCCATACTCTTACCAACTTTCACTGTCCTATCTGTAACCTGCCTGGAAATTTTTACTAGATTCCTTCTCCCACTCTGGTTCCCCGATCATCCTTTGGCATAGAAAATCTGAAGGCCATGGAAGGAGATCCAGCTTACTTTCAAGTTCTGTTCCTATGTCATGAACTTACCATTCTCTCACATAGGCATCACAGTTTTTTCTCCTTCACTGCATTAACAGATTTATTTTGTTAAACTCTTCTTCAAAGAGTCTATTAGCAACATGTCAGACAGGGAATTATATGGACATGTGACACTGTGGTGATAAATCAGAGACGTGAGCAGCACATGTACTAGAATGCTCCACAATCATCAGAGCTCCTGAGGAGGAATGTCTATATAGACACACACCACCAGGTATCTCCTACCATCCGAACATCCATAGAGCACACAGAGCAAAATTAATAATAGGGCAATTCTTTGATCTGTGATTTTAAAGTGTTAGACTCTGTCCTTATCTAGACCTTGCATCTAGGAGCATATGCCCATACTTCCAACATCACTTACACAAACCATGCATTTTTAGAAAGCCTCTTTTGAAGTCTTTGGGGTTTTTTTGTTGTAGTTGTTGGGGTTTTTTTGTTTGTTTGTTTTGGAGGGGTTTTTTTTATCTCATGGTATTGCTGGTTTGCATTATAATTTACTTGGCATACTTTGCCTTATGGGGTTTAGTAAATGCTTTTATTCCAAGATATTGTATGCAAAACACTACAAACAAAAAAATAAGAATTTTGAAGGTTCCAAATTTTATAACTGACATTATAGTTTAAGCTGCATTTATATTCAGAGACATTATAAAAAAAATCACACCCAGAGCCAGAAGACACTGCCTGCAAGGGCTATCATTACCCAGTCAACAGAGTACCTCCTGTACCTTCCTCTGGAACATCAAGTAAAGACCTGAATGCAACAATCAGCATATTGGCCTGAAATGCCTACTGATGGAAACTGACCTACTCAAAAGTAAATTTTACCCACTGGATGTATACACCCGGTGACAAAAATACCGAAGTCCACAAGACTGAATTTATCAGTAACCTCGCCTGATTGCTTGCTCAGTCTCGGCACCAATGAATTGATAAAATGCTCTTTCATTTTGGTAATTCATAGCTGCTGTGATGGCTGACACAGTGTGTGAACAACTCCTTGTCAAAATGACAAAGCTCAGTATCTCCAACTAAAATACATATAAAATCAAATTTATTTTTCCTCTCTGTCAAGCACATAGGATCAATGATGCTCTATTTTAACTATGTGCTATTGCACAATAACATTTTCTAATGTACAAGGTCTTTTCAATCCAGAAAGTTCTCTTACATTAAAGGAGCACAAAGTTTTCTATACTAGGGTCAGAGCTAGGTCAAGATTGCTAGATTTTTCCAGGATGTGAGAGTTTTGCAGAAGGAGACAGAGAGAGAGACTGGATTAATACGTGACAGGTAGAAAAATGTTCTTATTTAGGAATCCGAGCAAAGTTTTAGTCTGTAAGACTTGGCAGCTGTATGCCATAAAGATAGGATTTCTGTAAGTACTGCTTGCTGAATCCAGGTTCATTAGTTTGCATCAATGTCAAACATTCACTATACAATACATTCTCTCATGGAAAGGAGGCATCTGAGAAGCTCTTCTTGGTGATACTGGAGGTGCAGATGTAATTCAACCTGTTTCACAGTCAAAAGTGCTGCTTCAGTAGTTACAAGGAAGCTGGAAGATGGTGTGGAGAGAGAGAAAAAGTTATACTTGCCATGTTCCCCTTTCACAACCGATGCTGTGCTACGCTCAGTGTGCTTAATGGGAAGGGAGAGATGACACTGGAAGTTCTCTGTCAAGGGCTACAGGTATTAATGAAATAAGGCAACTCTATGACATGAACAGCAGTAATACTACTAATATGCCACAGAATTATGCTAGCACATCCTACAGAAGCCACGTTTGGCACCAACCGACCCAGAAGATAGTTAGGAGTGGGAGATAGAAACTCACTCCAGAAGAAAATCGCAGATGTAAATACGGGCTTTTAAACAAAACGTTCTCTTACTGTCTAATGGCATGTCAACACACACTTTCTTTTATGTGCAAAGTAAATAGCAGACAAATGACTCCACCAAGAAAAAAATAAGCTTACCTCTCCTACAGAAAAATTGATTTTTCACTTTATTTCATGTGTAACTCAGAAGAATGTATATGTACATTGCCTACATGAAATATTTAAATAAAAAAAAAACTGGCTCAAAATGTAAACAATTTAATCATGGTATTAGGAAACATCCATTACGTGTTGCATAGACACAACATTACATGTTGTCCCATTAAATGTTATACACACTTCAGGCCATCAGATATTTCACTTCACAGTAGATAGGAAACTCTTACATAATCCTTTAATAAACATGGAAAGTGCCCAAGTCAAGATCTCAATGTCCGTCTGTATGCAAACAACCTGCAACCCCAACTCAAAAAGGGAGCAAAACAAACGGATATTTTAAATTAAATTTTCAGCAAATGCATGCATTCTAAGGAAATAAAACTTACAGGCTCTACAAATTCAAATTTCTTTTTCTCTTGCACTTCTTGAATTTTAAAAACATATTCTAATGATGCTTCATAAAAGTTCTGATGTTCTCTGTCAATCTGTGTATCTGCCTAAAAGACAAAATTAAATACAGACAACATTAAGTTAGTCTCATACTTTAAAACCAGAATATGTCATTAATATACAGATTTTTCATAAGATCTTACAAGTTTCATGGTGTTCAGTTTCTTTCCTGAAAATTTGAATAAATGCAAGTTTAAGAAGCAAACATGACATATTTTAGCCTCTTGCCTTTTCCTGAGTCCTTTTTGGTTTCTGCTTCATTCTTGCACTTTAATATTCTAGTGATTAGGACAGCCTAGAAAGAAAGGTGGCAGCAGGTACTTGGTATATACAAGTTTAGAAAAAGAAATAGAAGTGAAGAATTAAGGACAGACAAAAGGCTAATTATTTCTCTGGAAATATTTGAGCACCACATGCACTGAAATAGTATCTATTCCTCAGCTTCAAATGCCTTCCCAAGAAGGCATTTTCTTTCTTAAATAGGCTGTCTTTAACATTGACATCTTGTAACTTATTATTTCATAGTATTATTATTATTATTATTTCATAGTCACATGCTCTTGGAATATAAACATATCTAAGGCCGTAACCTCATAAATCAAATATGTTTCAAGATTTAATTTTCAAGAGAAAGACCTACAAAGCAATGTCAGAAGCGCCTGACTAATACCACGCAGCTGGGAGATCCAGTATCAGAACAGCGTCTTCTGCCTAAATAGCTAAAGAATTAACTCTTATCAGCTGATAAAGAGTAATAGGCTTTTATCCTCAACTTAAACAAGCCATGGGAGAGGGAACTAACAGAAAAGCAGTGTAGTATGTAGATAATGCCTAAAGAAGAGATGCAGATTCCATTTTAATTCATCCTTCTCTGTAACAAAGCATTTTCTCAAGCTAATCCCTTTCGGGCTGCATCAGTTAGGTTCTGGTCTTTGGTCAATATTTTACCACGGATTGACAATGTGAGCAAGGCCAGTTCACCTATTTTTGATGCATGCCAGTTCAATCTAGAAGGATACTTCTGTATATTCTCTAATTCAATTCTGGCATTAAAAATAACAAATGTGAGAAAATTGGAAAAGCTTGATGTTGTCCTCCCTTGACAGCAAACATCCAGCACACATATTGTAAAGAAGGCTTAGTATTTTTAACAGTACAAAAGCAAAAAATCAGTGTTTTCCTTCAGGCAAGACTAGGTCATCAATAGCACCATATATAATTAAGTCTGCTTCTTTAGTCAAGGACATGCTACTATTGTGATTTGGCCACACAGACTCTTAACAATATCGATCCACCTCCCTAGTCCAGTGCTCCAACATGACTTCAGTGCACGGGCCTCAATGACATGTTTCAAGTGACTCAGTACCAGCATTTCCTTCCTATGCCTATAAAAACAAAATCAGTAAATTAAGTACACAAACTAATATTATGAAGCAGATATCAAGCACTCAAAATTCCAATAATGAACTGCTCTACCTCTGCCATTCGCCATTCATATAGTGTGTTTGGCTACTGTTTTCTCTGATACTCAGTAAATAGTTGTATTTCAAAAAAAAAATATATCACAAAGACAATGCTACATAGCTGAAGAGGAGCAGTTCCCACTGCTTTGGGACATGATCCAGCAATCCCCTGTTCACACAAGTGCCATCAATAAGCGCTTGAGACAGACCTCAGCTCTCACATTTAATTGTAAGTAAGTAATAAAATCCAGTTTCAGAAATTATCTCTGTCAGGCTATGACTCAGGAAAAGTATTTTAACACCTAATTAAATCTATTTCTACTCTGAATAGCATTTAAGCAGGCTGCAGTTGTAATGATACTTACAATGACCAAGTACCATCTAAAATATGGATGGGTTCCTAAATTAAAGCCATATGGGCTACCAGTGAACAGGGACTAAACCAGAATTTCCCAAATATATACTCTGTAGAATCTTACGAATTTGTGTGAACACCAACGGATTCAGATTTGTAAGAACTGCTTTGAAAGTGATTTTAAAGTTTGGAGACTGATTCTTGGACAGATTACAGAGACATAAAATCCGGAGTTTATTAATTTTCACATTTCTCAATTCTGCCCATTTTCTGCTCCACTGTGGGCTTCCATAGGCAGTGAAAAGATGCTACTATGAAGCTTATTTTTGATGTTAAACAAAAAAGTCTAGTCATCTGTGTAAACTGCATAAGCAGTCTTGCAGGCTCTTAAAATATCCAACACATTTCAATTAGGTGAATATATGCAAACTACCCTCTACAGAATATGTTCAGACCATCAAATTTCAGATGCCTAATTAGGGTAGGCAACTCAACTGCACTCAAGTGAGGTATGTGAAAAAAAGCCCAGCAGAGTATAAGAAATGCTCCTTGCTCTTTAACCCACATGATGTGATGAGGTACCAAGAAACCTCATCAATTCAAAGAAACAGTGGGTTAAAAACAAATGATTTTTTCTGTGTGATTGTAGCAGTCAAAAAAAGGTATTCCCATCTCACTTAATGGACAATGTTGGCTTGAGGGCATGGAATCCCCACCACCTGCATTAAGCACCAAAAGCCCCAGTGGCTAGCACCACTTGTTTCTTTGCTTTTTCCCTGGCTCAGCTGTGGGCTGCTCCAGTGAACTCCATCCTGGAAATATGGGCTGTAAATAGGACTCACTCAAACAACTCTGGATCTGAGTCAACAGCTATCACTGGGATTTCAGGCCAGGAATTGATGCTTGGCTTCCTTTTATTTATGATACAGATACAGGCCAAAAGTCTCCCTGGTTAACATTTTTGACACTGTTTGGCTATTGTACCTTCTACTTATGGTGGGTCTATGTTGCTGATTCAGCACACCTACAGCGGCATACAACCAGGGAAGACAGGAATGACAAGTTATGCCCTTGATCCTTTACCAGGGAGGCATCTGCAAAAGCAAGAACCCTCAGCCTCAATTACAAGATTATAAATCCAGATATGTCACTTAAGGACACAGTGGAAAAAATTATTCTGGTTTTCCATTAGTTTATATACTTGAGCCAAATCCATTGTTATTCTACCATAGTTTATTAGATTCACAGTTGTTACTTTTCAGTTGCTGCTTTAAGACTGTAACTCTTTGTATGTCTCAAGAGTAAAATATTTATTTTATTTCTATTCTAGCGTAAATTGGTGCTTAAATTAACTTTTCCACATTTTGGTTAGAATTTTTTTTTCCACTGGGGCTTAGCCTCTAACAGAACTGCTTCTTCATCAATACACAAGATATTTAGGAGAAGTGAAAGCTTTGACATACAAGTGGAACAATTAACCAATCCTATATAACTAATGTCTTATCTAGACTGATTATTATATAGACAACAACAGCAATTCAGGCATATAAACATTAATACAAACTTTGAATTGCTAAGCCTTATTTAATTTGAATTACAATTCTATTGGTAAACATGAAAACAAAATCCTGTAACTTGTGACTGAGTGATGGTCACATCTTTGGTGAAAATCCCAAACTAATTGCAAACTAATCCCTGTGATTTAAAAGTCACCGTGATAACAGTAATCCCATCAAAATCATTTTTAACTACTTCTGGCACAAATCCCAAAATGTCATTGATATCATATTGCTGGATTTACTGCAATTTGCTTCAATGACAAATCACAATTATTTCTACCAGCATACAGAAAAGCCCTGGAACCCTCTTGTTAAACTAGAAATCTTCATGGTTTGGGTTTTTTTAACCAAGAAGAATTAGTCATACAGACTCTTCAAAGCTGAAGTTGTGGATACAGTTTCAGGGAATGATGTTGCAATAACAGAGTAAGATGAAAAAGAGGAAAAATGAAGCAGAAAAGAGCATCATTTAAGTGATCTCAGTTCAGTCTTCCATATTAAAATTTATGTGAAACAAAAGCATCATTTCATCAATTAATACATAAAATAGCAAAAAGGCAATTAATTAATTGACTTTCAAATACTCCACATATACCTTATAATTTTTATTGTAGTAATATAATTCTGTTTTTCCAAACAATAAACGTTAGCTGTACTTGAAATACACAAAGTTGCACAGACAGAATATTGCCTTGTTTAAATATTTAACTCTTAATGGGGTCGTATTAATCCCAGTTAAGAATTTATACTCACAAGCATGACTACAAGAATTCACTGCAACTACACATTAATAAAATATTGAAGAGAACCAGTTTGTTATCATGATTTCTATGCAAATGTGAAACTGGGCAAGACTGTGTTCAGTGCTTACATCTTGCAAATGAGATTCTTTCTTCTTTGCTGATAAATTTAAGTGCTTCTCTAGGATGGAATAATATTTCTCACTTTCCTTGTCAAACTTCTTCTTCCCATCCTGAAAAAGAAAACATTGCCAAGTTTTGACAAAATATCACAGTTAACTTAAACTGAAAGAAAGAAGAGGTGCCTGGTTATAAAATCACTTTTGTTAGCTCCAGTATTTTTAGGGTTTAATTCTGAATTGGACCTGAAGATACTAGAAAGGCTACTTCAACTATTAAAAGCAATATTTAGCAGGATTTTTCTCTTAAATAATAAACCCATATAACAGACTCACATGGTTTCCCATACTAAATATCCATGAGGTTGTATGTAGGTGGCATCTTGTTAAGCAGACATTTAATACAAAATAATCATTCTCATGTTTTGTAAGTGTACCTAACTGCCACACTGTCTTTGCTGAAAAAAACCCCAACTCATTGTAGAAGAGTTAGGTGAGTATAAAAAATTTGATGATGATATAGGCCTATACTTTGCATTTAAGACTAATACGCTTATTTTCCACCCACACTCTTAAAATATTAGGATGATGGAAAAGCATACACATGGTTGCTAGAGGAAATTGGTCCAAATGGCTGTTTCCAGTAGTATTTTGATGTGTCTGAATATTTAAGCTTGTCTCATTTTAAAAAATTATCCTGCCTTTTTCTTTCTCCACTCAAGTTTTTCCCATCACGTGCAGCCAATTCTCACATTTCTGCTGCTAGACTATTTGAATACGTGATAATATAAAAGAAAGCTACTATTCTGAGTAAATTAAGAATCACTTTTTTTTCTGTAATCGAATTCAGAACTCATACTTCGGAATTTTATAAATCTGCTGCTTTGAAATTTAAATCTGAAATTTAAGAAAAAGCTTTCTCAAAAGCTTTTCCATCTTCCAAGAAGTGCCAAATTTAATGAAGTAGGAGAATGGATGAAAGTAAATATGCCATCAGAATACTATTAATGATAAAAATATAATTTTAAATTATAGAATTATATATCCCCTAATTAAGAGAAACTCTCTGCCAGTGATTTTTATAATCTCAGGTAAAGCCTAACGATTAACAAGTTGAAAATTTTGAGAAAGCAAAGAGAACTCAAGACAAGCAGTCCTACTTGCACATGTGCAAAAGCTATTAATGGTGGAAAAGCTAATTATTGGACATTATGCAGTAATATCAGGACATCTTAAGAACTGTAGTGATTCTTTTCCTGACCCCTTTCTCCCAAGAATTCTTACATACAAAAACAAATAACTAGCCTTTCATTGTAGCACCACCCTGTTTTTCTTTGTTATATCATGGGAAAGTCAGGTCTGTCAAAGAAGTAAGAAATAGGAGGAGGAATTTAATGCTATGAATTAAAACTTATCAACCAGCTGTAACAACAATCTACTTACTGATTAGCTCCAGTGACTAAAGCTCACAATGGTAATTATACTAGATTGTGAAACACATCATTCACTTTCTATCCTGCAAAAAGTTCAAATCTATCTAGTATGAAAAATAAGCAGAATTTGATGTTCTCAGTACCTCATTTAGTAAGAAAAATATGCACAAATTAATGTTCTCACTACTTCACAACTGAAATATCTTGAAAAGACACCTTAAGCAAATGAAGGCACTTGATCCAACAAAATATTAAATAATACACAAAAATTCCCAATGCCCTTTATACTTAATTACAGATACGTGAATATGAGGGGAAAATGTAAAAAGGGAAAATAAAAGATTGTATTTTAGATTGTATTGATGTATGGTTAGCAAGGGAAAAGAAACTATACGAATCATATAGTGCTAGGCCTTTCTGATGAATCAGGAGCTACCTGAGTATCTCAACATCACCTTCAGTCACAAAGAGAAAACAAGTTCAGTTGATCACACCCCACAAATATTTACCCCTGAACAAAAGGTGTAGCTAGTTACATACTGTTTTATCTTCTGAGACAATGATGTTAAATGCTGGACTAGAAACATGAACCAGATTATTTTAAAAACCAAGTCACAGAGGTGGCAAAGTCACCATACAGAGGAAATCCTCAAGTCAAAGGCAAATTTGATGTAATGAAAAATGCAAAGAGAAATACTTTTTAATTTTTTTTCCCCATGTCACTGAATGCTGGGAGACAAGCCTGCCTGATCACAATATTGAAGCCGTTGGTCACAAGCTGCTGGAGTTCAGTGGTGGATACCCTGTCCAGAAGACCATCTATGCCAGAAGGTAACTTTACACAGCCCTTGACAATGAGGCCTAGGTGCACATAATATATGCTGCACATTTGGGCTTGATGTTGTGCTTGCTTTGCTGCCTCAGAGGCCAGAATGAAGGAACGAGCCAAGGAGCCACAAGCAAAACTCCACAGGATTAACTGTTTCAGACTGGGATCACCAGCCAAGTCAGAAACAGGTCCTTCCCTAATAGATCTGTGATATGAACAGTACTGATTCCTCTTGGCTTGTAAATTATTTGTCTCAGAATCAAGCTGATAAATAGTTAATGGATGACCCAAAGTCTGGTCAGCCACTTCCGTTCACCCTGACTTAACCTTTACTAACAAGAGTTGGAAAAGAGTGTGAAGTCTAATCTCCTTGGTAAAAGGTGTGAAAATGGGACTCTGCCATCTGACACACCTACATACAGCACATCACATGCATGTCAATTCAAGGAGAGGTCCATTTACACATCTAATGTAGCTCTCAATGCATCAAATCCAGCTGCTTATATTTTCTGCTATTGTCAACAACAAAACCTGTGAATTATGTCATCATCTATTGTCTTTAGATGTAAAGAAGAAAACACAAAAAGTAAATTATCACATCTAAACAGACACAACTCCCCAAGAACAAGAATCGAACAAGTTCAAATAAACTAATTGTGGTTTTAAGGTATCTTGTAACTCACATGAAGCTTCATGAAGATCTCCATGGTACCATCCATGAAGAGAGACAGAATTTGAAGGCTATCTTGGTCTTCTGCCAGCACTGCAGCACTTCTGCCCTCCCAGACTGCATCTCATGCTGTCACAGATGTATTCAACCACCACCTTCATAGTTTTTATACCAGTTAAAGAGAAAACTACAAATAGGAACTTCCTTGTTACCAGGTCAATTTCTGGCCCATGCATATTGTTTCCAGGGACAGCACAACCTATAAACATCTTCCCTATTTTCCAGATTTTAACATAACAATAAATGTGTCCCATCAAAGGTATAAGTGGACAAAGTATGGAGAATAAACAAGGCAAACTGAGAATAAAGATCACTTGGCAGTTTTGACTGTGTTAGTGTCTTTACCCAGTGATACTTCTGGGAATAAGGTTGCAGTGCTAGCAGGATGATGTTTCTGGCACTGCTCTGATTACACAGACATGCTTCTGCAAAAAGTATAAAAAATACTGGCTCCAACAGGTGAATGAGTTCCCTTTGCTTGGAAGGTCCTCTGCTATGCCAGTAAAAACCACATATCTGAATGCACTTAAGCCTCTGAAATCTGTTTACTTCATAAAAATTAACAAAAAAACACACTCAGAAGCAGGTGATTCATTTTCTGGATACGAAGACAAACTCCAGTTTATGCCAAAGTAACTCTCATCTCACACAGTCAATGACTCACAGCACACAGACACATCTTAAGTGGAGTCACAGACTCAGCTCATTCCTGCCTCTTCTGTAACGCTCAAAACACTCTTATACACAGCTATGGCAAAAACGAATAATCTGAATCCCAGTCCCAGCAATTTGTGCCCGTAAGACCGAGAATTCTGCTTTTCCTCATGCCAGGAGGTTTTCAAAGAACATTGGCATGCAAAACTAACTCCTCATAGCTTAGGAGATACATGATCACTTTTGCCTAGATTCCACATTGGATCAAATGCCAAGGAGGAGAGATGTGGTGGGATAAGACAGCTCACGTTGTACTGTTACCAGAACAGACTGCACCAGCCATGACACAAAGCATAAGGTATGTGGCTATTGGGAAGATGCTAATTCCTGACCTCTGCACTATGTCTCTTATTCCCGTCAGACTTCAGCTTCCTTTCATCCTTGCACATCTTTCCTGCAAGCAAACCTCAACGCTTCTCTTTGCCCTGGAAACTTATCAATAATTTCTTTCAAAATATCAGCTAAAGCATATGAAAAAAAACCCAAAAAACCCCACATGAAGTAATTAGGAGGGTGCAATAAAAAAATTCTAAACACAGAAAAAGAGAAATTACATAATACTAATCCTTGGCATGTTTTATGCTGATGTATAAGTAATCAACGCCTTTTGTCTAGACCAAGTCCTGTAGACTCTAAACACTGCAAATGTTGTTTTTCCATTCTCAGGTGCTTAAAGCCTTAAATCAGTTAAGAAATATTTACAGCTTTAAGTGCTTCAAATTTCTAATAACCCCATTAGGAAAGCCCTTAACCACATGCTCAGCTTCTAGCATATAAAGGAGTCTTACCAACTTCCAGTATCCTCTTGAGAGACTCAAGCCATGTAATACCGGATCCAGGTTTAATTCCTGGTTTTATTCGCTCTGCTCAGATTTCCTGTATAGTTTTATTTCAAAGCTCATTAGACAATCTCCAAAAAGAGAAAATTATCTTTTCAGAAATAAATTTTGCTCCAGATATTTTTATTTACAGGCATGCCACTTAGAAGTTCAACTCAAATGATGCTCTTCTACCCCTCTGGTTTTACAGATACCTAAGGGTCTGAAAAGACCAGACATAAATTATTAAAAAGGTTATTAAAGAGGTGACTCAATTGAGTCAGGTGAATTTTTTCCTGTGCAGAAAGATTTTGATTCAATGCTGTAACTAATCACACACATGCAACAAATCACTGGCATGATTCCTGCAAATTTTACCCACAAGCTGTATTTTTGGATGTAAAGCAGAAATGAAGCTGACTTTCCTTTTCCAGTGGGAACATCAAGAAATCTGGTATTTTTTTTATGGTCTACCACTACTTTGTGTGCAGTATTTAATGTCAAAATTGTTTCATGTATCTTCAGAATTATTAAATAAATTATTCCTCATTATTCTTCCAGAAGAGTCTTTGCCATCCTTCTCATTTTTTTCTAGTTACAATGACTTTTGCTGCTACACTTACCTATTTAGCATATCATAGCTACATCTTCCATCTGTCCTAATGAAAATTTTTTTAACTCTTTGTTTGTCCCAGAATTCATATGTAAGCTTTAACATGTTAATCCTTAAAAAAACCCCACCCCGAAAACATATAGTTCAGCTACTTTTTCAATAACAATATCCAAGTGCAACCCTAAAAGAAACATGTTTTGTAAGAGATGATTTTAAAAGGATCAAGAAAGGAGATTAAAATAATTGCAAAAATACTATTTGGAGAAAATTGTTGAGAAAACAAGTGAGCACTGTGAAACATGGCTGCGACGATTTGTTTTTTCCCCTCAGCCAAAATTAGTACACATTTTTCTTGTCAACTCAATCTGAGATGCAGAAACTGGCAAAGAAATGCAAAAGGAAGACTCTAATACAGATGAAGTTAGCCACATTTGTCAGTTGAAGAACTTGAAGGCAACGATGATCTCTGTGGAGATCAATAAAGCCACATCCCTTTACTTTCTCTTTCATAAGAACTGTAAAAGTGTTGATATAAGAACAGAATGGAGATGGTCCATTGCTGGAATGTTAGACTTCAAATATATTTTTCAAAGCCACCCTTTTCACTACCTTCCAAACAAAAACTCAAATTGCATTTCTATAATGCTAATGAAATTTTGTTTGGAGTTGTTAGTTTGGGGACCATCTCTTGCTAAGTAGCAGGACAACGAAGAGTAGAATGGTAGACTAGAAAAATCAACTAAACTTAGCCTTCAAAAGACTGATATGAGCTCAGATACTGTGTATTTCTTGGAAAATGTGGGATCTGAGAGTATTGCAACTTCTCTTCTGAGGAGAAAAGAAAAAAAAGATAAAGCCAAAAGATTTTCCAGAAGGAAAAGTGAAAAAGGGATATGAAAGGCCTTCTCTCCTTCTCTTCCCTCAAACAGATTTTAATGACTCGTGAGGCTATATGGTTTCCCAGAATCCATGAGAAAGCTTGGAGGTTAAAGGGCACTTTTATGCATTGTTAGCAAATAAGATGAAGTGGAACAAAGTTACATCATAGCTCATAAAGAAAGGATTGTTGATCAATATAAAATAGGGTTAATAGAGTAATAAATTTTGTCTTAATGTTCCTCATAACTGCTAGTGAAAACACTTTCAAATTGAAGTTGAATGCATCAAGTAGAAAATTAAATGTCCAAACAACTATAAATCTTTAAACCAATTCTTTACTAAAAAAGAACAACCATATGAAAACCATGATTATCCAGAAAAGAATATGGTGTGAGACACAAATAATTATAATAAAATGAACATATTGCAACTATGAAGTATAACAAGGTAATAAACCAGGAATACAACAGTGTTTAGCAGCATTAAAGCTATGAAGACACATATTAAAACCTGGCAGTTTAAAAAATAACCTCAATTAAAATCAGGTAAGACACACATAAAACTGAAATATACTTTAAACAACCCAAAACTAATTTAAGTTTAGATGGAATTCACATCTGTGTAAAATACTGAATAACCTTGCAAGAGATAATTTACTTTCAGGCCCATAAACTTCTGAAGAAAATTTTCTTTTTCCTTACAGTTCCAAATATCAGGTACTTTCAAAAGCGTATCCTGGAAGAGGAGAATCCTACAGCCATTCCCTAATAAATCCCTATGTAATTCCACCAGACGGGTTCAAATTAAGAAGCAGTTACTATTAAATGAACAAATGTGTTTGCAGGATGTTATTTGTTTCTCTCCAAAAAATTTGCTCTTGAAATGGAAAAAAAAATAATTAGAAGTTCCCAGCACTGCTGTATGAAGACATGCAAACCTGCCAGTACTGGCAGGGCACAAAGCAGGACACATTAGACTCCTTGTTATTCAGCTGCAGAGTTGTCTTGAGTTTTTTTGGCATTTGCTGATTCCAGGAGTAGCTGCTAGATGTCTGGGAATCTGCTAAATCCCTGCCCAAACAGCAGGACTGGTAAATCTACACACATAATCTGGTTTTATTGCTTTACTGTCTATTACATATGAAGTATTTTTGCTGGCATATCTTACTTAGGATATTATCATGTTACTGCTTAAATAATATGAAGAAGCTCCCTAGAACAGGAGAAACTGACTTCTTAAACTCTTCTCTGAAGCAGGTTTAGGGTAGCTTTCTGAAGTTGAAAATGCTTTATCAAAACAGGAAGAAGTCTTCTGTTCCTGTACAAAAGCTTGTGACATTAAAAGATTTCAAAAAGAAAATTATCCATGCACTTTAGGAATTCAGAAAGAGGCTTGCATTAACTCTGTATACTTCATCAAACATCATATGGAATAAACTGCTCACATCATAAGCAATGCAGATATTTGGTAGAAATCAATACAGATTTAGATGCTGAGCAGAAAGTAAATGACAACGGAGGATATGACTCAATCCTATGTCATCACTTACATGATAGAAGGAAAGAAGCCAACTCAGATTTGAGGGCATGCTATTCTTCAGAAATAAAAGTGAATCAGCAATAACACATGTTGTGATTTAGAATGCTCAAAATGCTGAAGTCACCAATCTGGCAACACTACCCATGGAAACCTGTTAGCATTAACACTTACAGACCAGAAAGGACCTTCTCTCTACCAGCAGAAAGTAGCTGTATTTTTCCCCCATTATCTAGTTCCACTCTGAGCTTACAGAACTTCTTGAAGGCAATTCAAAAAGTAAAATATGTCTTCTGTTGTCTCTGTTTCATTTCCATGCACACCAAATTCCATTCAGTTCAGATGGCAATGTGGGGTAAATGGAAAGAAAAGGGGGTTTACAGGAAAAGATAAACTTAACACCATTGCACAGGTCTGGTGGGTTGCAGCTGACTCTTCAATGAAACTGTGTCCCCCCATGAGCTGTGTGGAATACGAAAAGCAGTTTTAGAATGGATCGTACTGATGCAGACTGGTCTTACTCGTGGGGAACAGGCAGCCCCAATTTTTGCCTAATCGTCCATGTCAGCACCAGGACTAAGCAGGGACAAAGCTCTCAGCTTCACTCATGTTAGACAGCTAGAAGCTGACCTTTCAAGTTCAGCAGTCTTACCAAGTTGTTATCCAACTGTGCCCTACAGTGCAAAAATGGTTTGTTTCTCTTGAGTTTCTAGTTCTCATACTAAAGTCAGAGAAGACAGAGTTGGCTCTATGGTTACTAACACAGGGGCACAGAAATGCTAAAGACAGTACATCCAGCTGTGTGGAGTATAAGCACAGTGCAGGGCAGCTACAGGTACAACAGCTGTTGTAGCATGATCTTTGCGCTTGACTGTAAGGCTCACTTTCATTCTAATAGTCAGAGCAGTGAACTTCTTGACTACGAAAAGAACATCCAATTTTAAAAACTGTATTACACTACTCAGCAATTTCCCTTGGTCTCCACCACTGTTCCTTTCCTGCCACCACTTCTCTTTGTCTCTTCCTCCACCTTCCTAAGTGGCCATCACCCATTCCCTGAGCAGCTGCCTTGTTGGCATCCCACACCTAATGCTGCTGCTTTCCTTGCCCATGTACCTCCCATCTGCACTGGCTTTCTTTCCTTCCCACGGAGGCACACTGCCACTGCAGGTCTCCATGGTCCTTTCCTATGTTCCACAAATGAAGTGTGTTTCAGCAATGTCCCCATACATCAGTAAGCTAAAATGTGCATGAAGAAGCCATTTCATCTGCACAGTTAGCAACATCTTTGCTTTGTGCACGTAGAGCAAAGAAATAGCAAAAAAGCTGTTAAAGAACACAATGTCATTCAAATGAAGCAATTCCAATGCACTGGATTATAAATTCACATACTCACTGCTTTATTTTAAAAGCCAGAGATAAAAATATCTCTTTCTTAAGTAGCTATTTCTTTTTTAAAACACTCTTTGGGAATTTCCCATCTATGCCAACCAATCAGCCAACATCACTGATTTGAGTGTGCCAGCAGCACGTTCAGCACAGCTCATGGTCCCACGGCACCTCCCACGTCATCGCAATGGGACCACAATGCTGACCTGAGGAAGAACTTGAGGCACACTATGAGAAATTTTTTAGATTAATCCACACAACTGGAAGCTGTGCTGTTTACAGATATTTAAAAAAAAAGGAAACAGTCTAGGGTCAATGTCAGATGTTATTTTGTTTTGAAAATATCTATTTTTAGAGTCCCTTTTACAACACTGATAAAGGAACACAAACTATCACTTTGGGGTGAAAAGTTATGCCTCTTCAGTGGCATTGTTAAGTTCAAGAAGTGCTCTCAGTTTACATCTTAGAGAGGGTTTATCTTCTCATCAAGACAATCATCTGAGACCACCCCTTCTTGGCAAACTCCACAGGAACAATAGTTCTGTGGTAGCTATCATAACCTGACAAATGCTGAAATAACAGTAGTTGTTCACTTGGTGGAAAGATGGGTCTCCCATACCTACACCAAAATACACAAAGTTTGAAGTAATGATGCCCATTGATGTACCTCTTCGCTACTGTCACCCACTACGCTTTGGAATAGAGCAATTTCATACTTTGATTACCAAAAGCAAAATTTCTACAAAGGTAAGAGAGTGCAATCTGTATATTCCCAGGCTCCTGCAGAAACTGCTGCATAGATAGAACAGGATACTGGATGAAGGGAAACCTATGGAAATACAGACAGGTGTCCTGGGATGGAATGTCCTAGAATGGAAAATGCAGCTCCACCATAGGTATGGAATAAAGACGCAGAGACTCAACAGTATCTGAGTAACACCCAACAATGCCCAAACTGTAGCTATGAACATAACTATTTTTATGCTGTCATCTTAAATACTGCACAGAAAAAGGGAAGCAATGGAGAAAGAGATCATAATTTACCCTAAAACTGCTGAAGAAAACCCCAACCCATAACAGAATAAGATTAATAGATTAATTTATATCCATATATAAAAGCTTCGTGATTTAAGCATTAAATGTTCGGTATGGCTGTGGTACTATGCAACACCCATGGGCACAACTCTGAATTAATGCCTGTAGGGTAAGAGGATACAGCTGCTTTTGTCAAAACATGACAAATTTGGTTTGATAAAGGATCCTAAAATTCAGGGTGGAGTCTTATTTTGAGCAAGGGGAGGCAGGCACAGGACATGGTGCCTTTGAGTAGATGAATGAAGATTGAGACCATGTGCTTGGAGCAGAATACAAAACTCTGTGCTACTTCAAGTCCTGTCCTGCTCTGTGCACGGGCAATTGGCCACTTCCTTTATTTCTCTCAAATTCTCCTTGAGATTTTTTAAGTCTCATCAACAACCGTTTTTCAGGTGTGGAATGAAATCCTCTCCACACTGTGGCAGAGAGCAAGGCTACAAAGGACACAGATGAGTAGGGCTACTGCATCATACTAAGACAAGCATTTTTAATTTCTTTTTTTATAAATTGAGATTATTTGCCAAATCCTCCAAGCCTTGAAACACTCAATAAGTGGTTTATCTCCTCTGTGAAGTGGAAATTAAGTTTGGATGTGAATGTCCTTGTTCATACTTTTAATCACAGCTCAGGAGTCCATCAGGACTCCAGCAGCTGTGCAGGGTCAGGATGCAACCTTCCTGAATCCTTCCTGTAACACACATTACAATTGGCTGCCACAGATTAGCAAGGAAAAATACCCACCTTAATTTAATAAGTTTTCTTGCATTTTTATGTTCTTTTGGGTTTTTTTTCTAGTTTAAGGGCTGATACTTGCTACCTAAGATCTTAAATTTTGTTTTACTAACTTAGATTTGTAAAAAATAAATACTTCTTTTCACCAAGAAAAATGCACTGCATGCTCACTTAAGCAATTCCACCAGTTAACACATTTATTCTAAGCCTTAATTCTTAAATGTTATGGCAGAACAGTAAATTATTTTCCTATTTACTACAGGGGACTAATTTATCTATCCTTAATTTAAAGCTGTTTTCTTTAGGATGCAAATTAGAATCTTATTAAACTGCAGGAAAAACATAGCTTCAGAAACTGGTTTGTCAGTGAACCAGTGAGTCATACTAAACTTTAACCGAAGGACTGCATTTAACAGAATTTATTAAAACTGATTATGCATATAACATTAACTGTTTTCCTAGCAAACACCTCTAATTAACAGATTGAACCAACAGTTTTTCATCACTGTGTCCAAAATCTTTTCATTATGAGATTTGAGTTTTCACTCTTGTTTTGCAAAAGAATACACTAGAATTGAAACAAGCTTTAAGGATTGTTGTCTCTTTTTCTGTTTTCTGTTAACTTCCTAAATGCTTATCAACTTTAAATGAAACAGTAACTGAACTGAAGTAAACTACAATGAGAGAATAAATAAAGCAACAATCCAGCTACTCCAAATTTTAGGATCTGTGTCATTTCACAGAAGACTATGAACAGACATTGAAATCCAGAGGGGAACAACAAAAATCAAATGAAATTACATACATTTTAGCAATATTTAATTTGAAATAATTTTCAAACTTTCAACTTACAAATGTCACCAAAAATTTCACTGATATAAACCCAGTATTTTCTTAAGCTTAGCCTCCCGATTTCTCAGGTCTTGCATCTGTCAATACTAGCTTAAGATATCAGATTAGACAACATACACTATTATTTCTCAGATAAAAATTATATAGGACCAACACCATGGAATTAAATGCATTTATAAATGCACTTTACAACTCTTTCACAGTTCAAAAACTTTAACCAAAACTTGAGGACTTACATAAGTAGAAGAAAGCCTAAAGAAAATTTGTACTTCTCTATCTATCAGAGATAGATCCTTAGTAACCTACAATACCTAAAGAGATTGTCACTTATTTATTGGTACAGAAGACCTTTTTTGGTTTGCAGCTGTCTCAGTTCCCCATGCTTAGTCATTTGATCTTATATTTTCTTCTCAATCCTCCAGTCCCACTCTAGTTCAGTAATTCCCCCAATTTACATCAGCACCACCAGATTTTTTTACCTGCTCATTACTGAAAATAAAACAACAGACCAAACTCAAATTGCCCCATGGGATCTTCTAATTAGTAACTTCTCTAAACAAAACTCACTGCCCTTTCCCCATTAGCCAGTTCCTCTGACAGATTGGGTTTCTCATACTAAACCCCATCTAAACTAGATTATAATGCCTCATGTAGAAGTGCTTTAAAAACCTTGCTGAAATAGAAATAGGCTTGATCCCCTGCATTTCCTTGCCTACAGACTAAGTTATCTTATCAAAAAGGTATCATGTAACTCTAGTATTAACCATTTGGGGGAAACTGTGTTGCATTTTAACTCAAAACATTTGGCCATCAATTATCCTGGCCTGGCCTCTCTTTCTGCTTCCTTCCCCTGGCCCTCTCCCTCCATGGTTCAGACTGACATCAAAATATACCAAAACTAGAGGACGTAAGTACCAATCCTTGTGTAACAGACACTGCTTGTAATGAAACACCTTCTACCATACCTACTAGAACAAGGTCATTCATTTTTCTTAGTTAAAGGACAGCAAGGGCTATAATTTGAACAGATACCAAGGAAACCAGTTCATGAAATGGGCATTCTGGCATTTCTAACCAATCTCAGATACCTGCTTAAATCTCTGTTTTGAAAGCTTTTTGACAGATATGAAAAAAACCAGGGGTTTTGCTTCTTTTATGCTCTTCAGTTTCTGGACACTACGAATTGAACACAGAGAGAACATGCCAGCTCATGCATACCTACATGTGAGGTTAGATATGAGCATAGATTCAGGAAAATTAATCCCAGCCGTGAATATGGATGTGTTTCCCAAGTAGAAAGGAATTCACAGTTTCAAATAAATGAATGAAATTAAATAATACTAAAAAATAATCCTCCTGGCCAAAATAAATTATTTTACGAAACAAACATGGAATTGTAAGGAGGACACAAAACTCTCAAGTCTTAAAACCAAAATTGATTCTGTTGTCTTTGATCTAAGTTATATTAAAGGTCAATGAACATTGGAACAAATATTGCAAAATACTGTACTCAACGGATAGAAAGAAAGATGAAAGTTTAGCTTTATTGTCCATAACACATCACACAATGAGCTCACCAAAGTTACCAGCTGGGGCCTCGCAAACCACATTGACCAAATAAGGCAAAAGGCTTCATGCCTGGAATCCTTTCCCAGTTACCTCACCCAGCTTCTGCTCGCCTTTCTACAATAATTGCAGAGGTCATTTTTTTAAACTCAGATGGAGTAAATCAACAGGCTATCCAATGCAAAGCTGGGTTTGTGTAGTCTCTGGAGAGTACTCAGCTTTATTTAAACTGAGTGTGTACAGAAAAGGAATAACTGAAATATGTGCAATAAAAACAGAAGAGCTAGTAGTATAAATCGAGAAGAGCAAGTGATGGACATCTGTGTATTGCTGGTTAGATTACAAACACTAATGTTTTATGGGGAACGTTTCTAAAATGCTTTGGGTACCTTCAGGTTTTTGAAGTGCATGAGAAGAATTGGTCTTTAATGTTATTCTTGTGATGTTCCAAAAGCACTTGAACTTTGCACTCTGAGTTTATGCTGTCCTTGTATGTGAAATATAGCTTTGTAACATCAACAGGATATATTATATCCTCCATATTCTCTTTGACTTTTGTGACCATATTTTTTTCCTAAACTTGCTATAATTTTGAAGAAACAATGAAATATTCTCATTTTCTACATTAAACACAACCATCGGATAGTCCTACAGAGTTCGTCATGGTAGCAATAATCTTGTGAAGTTACATATTATTAGAACAAAATGGTTATTCTCACAATTTATAACATGTTTCCCTTTTTTTTTCCCCCGAGTGCATGTGGGCGGCAGGGGCGGGGAGGCAGATATAGACTGCATGTTTTTATCTCCAGCTGAATATTATCTGGTGTTTTAGAAAAGAAAGAAAAAAAGCCCAGTGAGCACTTTTAAGTGCTCTCTACATAATCTTACCCTCATCAAAATCTGACATTGGTACCTAATATGATTTCCTATTGTGTATATTGGTAACACAACTATCTAATAATTTTTTCCTCCACAATATCTGAAAACACAGCTTAGCAGGGGACTAAAATTTATATAAGTCCAATTAGAAGAGAAAGTCCAACACCCAATAGCTGTTTGCATCTCTAGCTACTGCTGACATCCTCAATGATAAAGGCACTGCACAGTCTTGCACTTCTATACTTAACCTCTTTAAATCTTGGTCCATAATATGAAATGATGAAAAGTAATTGTAAAGTCATAGTAAAGTCATACATAAAATGACGCAACTATCAGCTATTCTGTGGAGTTTGCACCATCCAGGTCCTCTTCCAGGGAGAAACACAGAAATGTTTTGCAGGGTAGAGGGATGACAGAAAAACAGGAGCAAGTTTGGGTTTGCTATGAATGCAGTTCTACACAGTGTGTAAATTAACACTATTGAGGAAAAAACCAGCTTACACCTGGTATTTCAGAGCAAAAACTAACAGTTGATAAACACTCCACACAGCTGATGTGTTTAGAGAAGACCTCAAATAAAAAAATGGCATTCTCAGTGCTCTGTGAAACTTGTTGCTGAAATCAAAACAACAAAGCATCTACCTTGTTGTTTGGCTATCATTTCAGATCAACCCAGAGAAGTTCCAAGAGTCAAATCTCATTAACCGCATATAAATAACTAGCAAGCTCAACTCATCCCATATTTATAGGAGTTCAAAAATGCTCAAGGGTTGATCCCAGTGAACAGAAGTGGGACTAAGCGATCTGACCACGTTCTCCACCTCACAAACGATGAGTTTCACAAAGCCCAAATTTCTCGTCTATGTCACACAGGTCTCATTATTCCTGGATCATATCTTGCTAGAAAAACAGCACTGAATGTAATTAATCTCTCACTTCTTTGAGTTAACATCATTTAATTAAAGGCCAACTGTAATTGCTTCCACTGATAAAAATCAATTCAGAGGTGAATGTTGAACTCCAAGTGCAGTGCAAGAAAATATGAGTTTATTTGACATTTTATAAAACAATGAGCTGGGAGAGCTCTCTACAGGGCATCAGTGTGTCAAGCCAAGTACCCTGGACTGCCCAAAACACACAGCACTGCACAAGAAAGTGCATTAGACATAGGAATAAGAGTTGGCTGAGCCAGGCTCCCTCCTGAACTCATTCACTACACTGTTATGTGAGCACAGACAAGACAAAACAACCACTGTAAGATGGGCAAATGCCCATATTTTATCCGTTAGAGATATGGAAAATAAACCAGTTGTTGCTATATACCAAACAGAGAGGACTCAATCTGTCCTGTAGTGCCCTGCCTTTAATGTTCCATATTTGATACAAAAAACAAAGGAGTCATCTTCAATTAGATCATTATATATGTGTTCACATCTACTGAGTGACATATACAAAGGAGACTTGAGTGTCTTACAAAGTTCTGCAGAGAGCCCTGTGAACCACCTGTGGATTGTCTCTCTGATGTACCAATACAGTCAATAGTATGGTGGGTTAGGCTTTCAAACAGGGCACTCTGCAGAGAATTACGCTCCTTAAACTATAGGAATATGAAATGAAACGGTAACACAAAGAAATTAACACTACTAAAACCTACTGAAAACTAAAAATAATTTTGTGCCGATATTAAATTCTGATTCACGCAGCACAGTAAATAAACTCCCAGCCCTGCATCTCACAGCAGCATAGGGGTGGGTCAAGAGAAGAATGCAGTTGTACACAAAAACATATCAAGTAAGAGGGTAAAGAACATCCATTTCAGAGAAATCTGACCTCAAGTTCACAGTAAAAATTCTCCACAAACATCTACTTAGTTCCTGTGCGGAAGAAGTCGCATCTGTTTGCTATGCATTCACAACAGCAGTACAAACAGTATAAACCTTTCGTCTGTCTTTCCAAAAGCTCTGTTCTTTTTCTCAGTTTGTTTGAGTACAGCAAAAGCAGAATGTCAGCTGCACATCAGAGAGCTTATTTTTTTTCACTCATTTAACCTTACAAATAGAAAATTTCCCAGAAAATTTTATGAGCACTAATACAAGATGCAAAATGCTTCAGAAATACCATATTTATGTAGACAGAAAAAACTGTTACTAGCTATACCTTTAATTGACTACCACAGCCTTTATGCATCTATCAGAGACTGTGATCAAAGCAGTCACTGATAGCCACTATAGAATCCAGGATCAGACTGAAAACAGCTCTTCTAGACTAACAATTCATTCCAACATATTAACCCCCAATACATCTGGCTTCCAGGGCTGACTACTGAGCCCCTGGTATAGACAATCTACACTGTTTCTCTAACACAGATGTAAAAAGTAACACTAAAGAACTGGCTTAAATTACTAACTGGAGCACTTCCACCATGGGAAAATCTCTGGAGAATATTAAGATGAATACTCCAACAAAATGAGTATGAATCACTGCACTGCATCAGCCATGTAAACTGGAGAGGGAAAGCAGAGCCAGAAAGAGAGTACGCCTAAAGCGCTCTGACTTCTTTCTCTCTTTATACAATGGCCACTTGAGAGCCACTGCACTCATAGCAGCTGTTTGAACCCTCTCTGTGGTTGTGGGTTAACCCAAGATGCAGTGTAACGTATATGCAGACATCAGAAGATTAACACAACACCAGATGGTAGGAATGTGCAACAAGTTGCAAGAGCTGTGCCCTGTGCATATTAGAAGTCTTTAAGCTCCATTTCTAAACCGTCTCCTCCTCTGAAGCAAAGAATTCAGTATAATTTACCAACATCCTCATGGAGATGGCATGGAGTCTGTTTGAATACAAAACGCCTGTTTTCAGTCCAGCCTTCAAAACACACTGATAAACTCAAATAAACATGAAATTAAAAACAACCACAGCCACTTACTTTTGCCGCTCCTATTTGCTCTTTACGAAACTTCTCCAGTGGTGCTATTAGCACATCATTAGCATTCTGGATCTGCAAAGTTAAACATAAAGCATATCTTTTTAATACAGAGTATTTGCAGAAAGTGGAGTCACTGTAACTCTGCCAATGTGCAAGACTGCAAAATTCATGTCTGTAACATTTTGGTAAGAGCATATGGGTAGAATGCAAATAATTATGTCTTCTTTATATAAAACATACAACACACATGTACACTAGTCTATCATGGAATGTTTTCATGAATAACTAAAGCAACTGTAATGAATGATGTAGTCAGTTTCTTTGAAGTATGTAGAAGGGTTTTCTGGTACTTTACTACCATTTCTTGCATCTTGTCTAAAACCAGAAAAGAAAATGAAAACTTTCAGGAACATGTTTTGGCAGCACAGAGGAGACAAACACAGTAGTACTGACAGCACTGATAAAAAAGTCTGTGTTTACAGTATCTGAAACTTTGACAGCTGAATCTTTTCGGTATCTCTTTGGATTACATACCTAGATACGCTGTACAGAGAAGAGTGAGCCAGAGAACTCTAAAATCATAAGTGGACAATTTACAAAATACTCTGGATTGGGTTCCTTCACTTTTCTAGTTTTTAAAATAATTTAAGATGTCCTGCTGCTATTTTTATCCCTTTAACCTAAACCAGAGCTCTTAATGAATCACAGTTTTCCCCTCATGGCCTCTGTTTATTCAGTGTAAATCTAGTCCTGGGAACCCCTCTCTAAAAACCATTCTCAGCACTGATCACCCAAAGTAGTCCCTAGTCCTTTGGCCTGGAAACACACCTGCAGCAGAATACAAATGACTGCCATGCCATCATGTCACTCATCAAGAAACATTAGCATGATTTCACTGTGTGCCTTTTAGGGACAGGCAGAATTGACCAACTAAATTGATTTTACTGATGAAAAATCAGAAGAAACTAAAAACTGCAACTACAGTTCCCTGTTAAGGATTACAAAGTGGCATACAGCCCCCATTGCTCCAAAGTAGGAATCTAATC
>NW_008659995.1:0-4398 GCF_000695815.1 Acanthisitta chloris
TGTCACACCAGACGTGCTGCCTCAGCTCCACCTTCACTGGCTGCTTGATGATGGTGTCCGGGCTGTGCACAGGGAGGGCAGCTGGGGGAGACCAGTGACTACTTCAGGGAGCTGGAGGATGTCACCCAGGGGTTGAGTCAAGTTTTCAGTGCTGGGGTCTCTCTGGAGAGCTGCATCACTGCCTTGGCTCAGCACTATGAAGTTTGTTCCTAAGACCCCTCCTGATGCTGTGATGTGCTCCTCTCCCCATCCTGATCAGTGTGCTGCTCAGGCAGCTCCCCAGAGCCTGACTGCTTCAGGCTCACCTGCTGCCTTTCTGTTCTGCCAGGGTAACACATCCCAGAGCTCCCACCAGGCTTCCCCCACCATGGCAGCAGCTCAGCAGCAGCCTGTGTCAGCCTCTCTTGCAGCTGCCAAGAGTCCTGTGATTCTTTTCCAAAGTCCACCAGCAGCTCTCCAGCTCCCCAAGGCTCTTCAGTGTCAACTTGAAACCTCCCAGGCTCTTTCTCCAGAGCAAGCCTGCAAGCCCTCAGTGCCTGTTAGATCCTTCATCTCCTGTGGCTAAACTAGAAAACCTGGAGGATGATAGCAAGGAGGAGATTTACCAAAGGACTGAAGAAAGCATCAGGTGGTCTTTGAGTGATACTTGCATGGAGCCTGCTGCCAGGCTGTGCCTGAGTGAGCTGGCAGGGGTTCAGAAGTCAAAGCAGCTGATAGGCATCAAGGAGGATGCATTCTGCAAACAGATCTTGGAGGATTCCCACAGAGTGGGCATCCTCCAGGAAGACCCAAGCAGCTGCACTTGCCACTTCAACCAGACCTTCCAGCTGCCCTGCTAGCACACCAGAGGGAGAAGGAATGTGATGCCTATCAGGCTGGGCGAGATGGTGCTGATGGCCTCTTGGAGGTCCTGAAGAGCTCCTGGAACAAGTCTGGATAAATCCCTTGTGGTGTCTTGCCTCGTGGCAGAGATCAGCTGGCTGCTTACCCACTGCAGTAGAGAGGAGTTTGAGCGCAGGCATAGGGCCTTCCAGGAGCTGACTGACAGCTGGATTGGGCCCTATATTGAGCTGATGCTCTAGCACCAAGTTGGAGCCAAGCTGGGCACTCCCCTGCGTCCTAGCATCCACCTTCATTCCCCTCAGCCTGTCACTTCCTCAAGACTCAGTGTGGAAGGGGCAGTTTGGGTCCGTGATTTGCTGAGCAAGTGTCACCTCTTGCACAGGGCAGCAGAGGAACCAGATTGGGAGCTCCTGATCCTGCAGGAAGGGTAACAGCCGCTGACCTGGCAAACAGCCATGGCCAGGAGCCAGCCACGGGTGATGTGGTGTGGGAGGTGCTGGTATAATGACATGTGACAAAATTATTTGATCTGTGGCCAGCGCCCGCAGGTCCTTGCAGCATCCAGCTGGGAAGTATTGTGCAACAGAGCCAATAAATAGGCTTTGTGCTGTTTGGGAGCTGCGTTGGTCCCTGCGCCAGCTGCAGCCGCCCCTCCCCGCCCAGGGGATGGGGTGTGGGGGGTCAGGCAGGTCTTTGGGCAGTGCTGCTCAGTGGCTGTGGCTCACTGCAGTGCCCTGGGTGGTGGGAGGTGGCAGCTCCTGAGGGTGGAAGTCGTGCTGTGCTGCAGCCCCATACGGGGGCAGGGGAGTGGTTTGTTTGGTTGTCGCAGCTGCTCTCAATCTTCAGAAAGAGGAACCTGGCCTTTTGTGTGGGGGTCACTGCCGGGCAGAAAATGCCCTGGAGAGATGGGGAGCAAAGGCTTCACATGCTGGTGGGGGAGGGAGAACATCCCAGAGAGGAAACACCCCCAGTCTGCAGGCACTGTTCTGGGGTGGGTGAGCTCCTTGGCCCCTTGCAACCAGGGCAGCTCCAGCACCAGCAGCTTGCGGCCTGTTGTTGGGACCTGGCAGGGGAAGTTAGAGACCTTTCTCTGTTGCTGTTGTTTGGGCACAGTCTGTGTTTTCCCAGAGCAGCACTTCCTTCATTAACTCTTTGGTGTGGATGGAGTTGGCCGTCAGCGCGGGCTAGGGATTTCCTTGGGTTGTGAGTTTTGTAACATGATCTGATACTATCGAGTCTCTGACTAAATATAGTGTCGTGTTTCCTAAAACACCTTTTTGGAGCTGTGTGGTTCCCCTCTCAGCCACGCTGGTCAAAGAGGTCTGGAAGGCTCTGGCAGCCCTCTTGCCCTCTCTCTGACACCTGTGGGCACCTCTCTGATTTTCGGAGGGCTTTCCCCTCCACCTGTGGCTCTGGACAACTCTTATCCTGCCCCCCTCCAGCCTGGCACAGGTGCTGCTGGATACCCACCAGCAGTGAATGAGGGGTCTGGCCAAGAGCACCAGAGCTGGGGAGCACTGGGCTCCCCTCCCCAGCCAGCGAGGCAGGGTGGCTGAGCCCTGCACTGGGTCACCGTGACTGGCTCTGTGGCCACAGGCACATGCCAGAGCAAGAGCTGCTGCCAGCACTGCTCCCTGGGTGCTCCAGCGTCACCCCATCCTCCTCCCAGCTGAGCACACAGGAAATAACTCATCTCCGCTCTCTGGGTAAACATCTTTCCCAAGAGTGAAACTGCCCGGCCAGGACTAGCGCTCGACTGTGATTTACCTCCACATGACCGCAGTGCTGTGCCTTCCCACGCGCTGATCCACCCAGGCAATCCTAGCATCATTCCAGGGCTATGGACAGGTCCTGAGTCCTGAAGGTCTGTGGCCTGTGTTTGCAGGCTCCCAGGCCCAGCTCCCTTCCTTGCTGGTGGGGGAACTGCTCTCGTGAATTGCTGCTGAAGCACAGGGAGTCCCAGCCCCCCAAGCCTCCTTTGACAAATTTTTGTCTGGAAGTGCTTTATTGCTGTCTCTGACCCATGTCACCCCCCTGCCCATGCTCTGGCCCTGCCACACTATCAACGCAGGGTAAGTCCCAACACCACACTGTCCTGCTCTCACATTGGCCCTTTGGCAGCACATATCAGGAGGAGAGAGCGGTGACAGGCACAAGTCCTGACAGGCAGCCATCACGGGGAGGCTGTCAGTGGAGGGGGTAACCCAGCGCCCTTGATACCTCACTCATGTTGGCAGAAGCTCTTGAGAAGTGGGGGCAGGTCCAGGCCGTCGATGGCCAAGCGGTGCACGATGTGCTTTTGGATGACCAGTCGGCACAGCGTCTGCAGGGAGGGAACTGGAAGAGAATGGAGAGAGCAGCTGAACTGGGTGAGTTGGTGGTGAGGCTCAGTGCAGAGGGGTGGAGGAGCTGGCCCCAGGGCTTCCTGGAGGCACTGTGGTTTAGGGCAGCAGTAGGTGAGTTTGTGGCCCCAGGTTCAAGCTCGCTGTGCAGGAGCTGGTGCCAGGCTGCTCCAGCAGGGCCAGGAGTTTGACCGCCCCAGGCAGTGAAGTTCTTCCCGTTAGTCTGAGGAAGGTGGGGAGACAGTTACATGGCCAAGCTGTGTGTGACCATAGCTAGTTTGCATTTCTTTCTCTGGCAGCTGTCAAGCAGCTCCCCAGGGTCTCACACCTGCAGAAACAGCACCCACCATGCCTCTGGGACATACCACCATCAGAGCTGTGCCCATGGGCACCCATGTGGAATCTGCCTGGCTCCTGCTGCTGTGACACACACCCCATGGGCTTCCTTGCCCTGGGTGTCTCAGGAGCACAGGTGCTGTCCACTGCAGCCAGCACTCTCCTCAGGTGTTAAACCAGGGAGAATCCCAGGTTCCAGTCTTGGGACAGAAGTAGCTGCCCTTGGCACTGCATGGGAATTGCCGGCTCCCAGCGGTGAGGGGCAGCCCATACACCAGCAGTCCTCCTCCTCCTGACTCTGCCTCACCTGATCCTCAGCATCTGCTGATTTTTCCAGTGCGGTGCTAATTAGCACTCATTAGTCTGGCCCCTCCCAGCCAGCCAATGGATGCAGGATAATGCTCAGGCTCCGATGGCATCGGGGGTGTCTGCCCAAGGAACTCCGTGTCTGGGACACATGGACGGTGTGGGGGCGCAGCATGCCATGCCGGGGCGGGCAGCAGACGTAGGTGGATGTTTTGGTGCCTGGGCTGGATGTTGGTTGGCTCTGGCAGCAGCGTGGGCTAGGCTGGGCACAGCAAGGCCTCACAGCCCTGAGGCAGCCCTAAACACCCAACCCCCATCACTCTGCTCAGGAAGGGTGGCCAGGGGAGCTCTCTCCTAGGCCCCAGCACAGCCCCCATGGCAGAACTTTTGGCAGACACTGCCTGTCAGAGGCACTGTGGGTCTCACCTGTGCTCTGCAGGGGGACAGGGGCACTCCTGTGCCCTCTACCCAATGTCCCTCTGCCCCCTGGCACGCTCTGACATTCCCACTGTTGGGGACTATGGGGTGACTCCACCGGAGCCCCCCCTCTCCTGGCCCACGCAGCACATGC
>NW_008659996.1:0-663 GCF_000695815.1 Acanthisitta chloris
GGCACAGGTTTATTTGACCCCCTGCGACTCTCAGAGCCCCTGCCAAGAGCCGGCGGGGAAGTTTTGGGGTGCGGCAGCGGGGACACACGACGTGTTTACTTTGCTTTGATGTGGCTCCGGTTTGCCTCGCGGCTCTCCGCAAGCCCCTCGCGGCGGGGCCGGGGGGGGGGGAGGCATGGGGGCGCGCTGTGACGTCAATCAGGCGCTGTGACGTCAATCAGGCGCTGTGCGCGGCGTAGGGGCGGTGCGCAGGCTGATCGCGGGATGGGGCTGGGGTTAGCACCGGAGGGACACGCGACGAATTCTCCCTCTACCTCGGCGGGTGCGGCTGGAGCTGGGGGTGAAAAAAAAATGTCCTCCCCGGGGCGTGTAGCCGGGCAGCTCCGCCGGGGCTTCCCTGGGGGCCGAGCCGGGATCTGACGGCTCCGCTAGGGTTCATCGTTGGCTTCGCCCTCGGAAAAAATGTTAAGCGCCACGGTGCTCGGTGCTCCGCTCCTCCCGGAGCACGGGGAAGGACAGGGGCCTCTTCTCAACCAGTTTCTCCCTCTTCCTTTGCCAAACAGCATCGATTTGAGCGAAAGGTGCGGTGGTGGTGAGACCCCGTCCTTCCCCTCTGGGAAGCGGGTTTACTGCCTCCGGGCAGAAATACGCGGGGGCCGTGGA
>NW_008659996.1:1401-2171 GCF_000695815.1 Acanthisitta chloris
TGACTACTCAGACGAGAAATCCTTCTGGACCGGAGGGGTTTACCGGGGAGGAGACGCTCCTCGGGGGCACGCTTCCTAGCAGGGGGAATCCAGCAGGAGCAAACCCCCCAGGAACAAGAAGGAAACGCTGATAGCAACCCCCCCCCACAAGCAATGGGGAAAGGGAGTTGGGATATATAGCAGGCCAAGAGGTCGTCTTGCCGGGAGAAAAGGGGACGGGTGAAGTGATAAAAAATGTGTAACCAAGCGGGCAGAGGGCAGAGGCTCCACGAGGGCCACGACGGGCAGGGTGATCTCCAGGAGGGGCGCGCACAAAGTTCTGCTGTACTCCTGCTTGGACGCAGAGCCCGCGCAGGGCAGAGAAGCACAGGTCGCCGTCCCCGTCCGACCCCTCTTAGGACAGGGAAGCAGGGAGGGGGAAGAAAATATCTGGAAGAGGCTGGTAAATTAATTCTGCCTTTAAAATACTGCCAGGGAGGAAAAGAAGGGGTGTCATGCCACGGAGCGGCACCCGAAGTTCGCTTCCAGCTGCAGAAAGCAGCTGCGCCCATCAGTGCGGGGTTTGCCGTAGTATAATAACTCCTCTAAGTACAAGGAAAGCCGCGGGACGGGTGTCCAGCGAAACACAATTGTTTGTCCTCCGATAAACCGTCGTGGTGCGGCTCACGGAACCTCAGGAATTTGTTTGCCTCTTGAGTTTGCTTCCTGAAGACTAATCCATGCGGGAGAGAAGGATTTGCAACGGCTCTTGTCAGATGAGAAAGGAAAAG
>NW_008659996.1:2275-3500 GCF_000695815.1 Acanthisitta chloris
ATCTGCGCCTCCTCCAAGCTCAGGGTTGGCTGCGCGGGGACAGGGTCCCCAATGCAACGACCTCCCCACATAACGGGAGCAATACCCGCCTAGACCCCGGGGTCGGGAAGAGAGCAGGGGCAGTGCCTGTATGACACCTTTTTAAGACAACGCGGCAAAAGGGGGGGGGGCATGGAGGAAGGAATAAGGCTGTTGGGACTCAGACTACAGAGAAAGATGCTCAGATCCGAGTGGAAGAGATGGGATAAAATTCCTTTCTCTTGCGCCCGCTTTTTGTGCTCTGCGCACCTCGTGTGATGTTCGGCCCAAGGGGTCAAGTGGCGGAGCCGACAGGGGGGGTTTCTTCCTCTTTCCCAGAGACAGGGAAAAAATATTGTCTCTTCCCCGTTGCTCTCGCTGTGCACGGGCAGGTAGAGCCGCAAAGGCACAAAAATGAGTTTGAGGAAAGATGCATTTGTGCCCGTGTCGACAGGGAAGGGAGTTTTTCCGGTCCCGCGACGCTGCAGTTACTGCTCAATTTTTGCGGAAAAAGTCGGGACAGTGTCGCGACCGCAGGCAGCTCAAACGCTGTTCGTCGGCGAAATCAACATGTCCGTAGCGCAATACAACATTCCCACCCCCCCCAGAACAGGTCAGATAAAGCCTGAAGTTGCCTCTATTTTGTTCACTTTATTATCACGTGATAACACGAAAGGCTTTTGATACTGGTTGTCTCTGAACGCGAAACGCTCGAGCCCAGTGTTTCCTCTCTGACCCGAAAGACCTCGATGGTCTTTCAGCTGAGGGTCGCAGCTTTCCGGACAGTCTCTTTACGTCCCCTAAATCCATTGTAACTCTTTTCAGACCTACGCCGGACGAGCCCAAATCCATTGGGCTGCCTCACCCGCCGCAAAGGGGCTGAGTGTTAGAGGGTGTCACGGCGGGGGCTGGGGTTCCCTCGGAGGGGCCAGGAAGAACTGCCCCCGGTCTCTGAGGCCCGGAACAGACCAGGCTCTCCACACACACACACGCTCTGCTTTCCCCTCCCGGGTGCCGGACAGAGATTTTTTTCGGGCTGAGTTCAGATGAAAAGTTGTACGTGAGTCCAAGAAGCAGGAGCGATACACACTGCCGCATGGAGATCAGCGGTTTTCTTGCCTGCTGCTGCGTAACATGTTTGGGAAATCGGTTTAATAGTGAAGCCTCGCCGTGCCGTACCGATATCCCAGTCTCGTCTGCGAGCATC
>NW_008659996.1:3515-3796 GCF_000695815.1 Acanthisitta chloris
GCAGCCGGGCTGATCAGACCCAGCTTCTGCTGGGCGCCTTCATGGGAAGCAATTTACCAATAACCCTCACCTTACTCGGGCTCTGTGTTAGAAAGTCCAACGAGACACTTTTCGCCTGATTTCTTAGCAAAACCCTCCCATCTCTGGACACTCGACGTAACCTCAGAAATAACAGTCACATTAGAGGAAAAATAACAATAATACAACAAACAAGACGCAATATTTTAAACAAGCGATATGCGGTGAAAAAGGGCCGTGCGAGGAGCTGGCATCGAGGTCCG
>NW_008659997.1:0-23031 GCF_000695815.1 Acanthisitta chloris
GGTGGACAAGCTGCCCATGAGCCAGCATTGTGTCCTTGTGGCCAAGAAGCCCAGTGGGATCCTTGGGTGTAGAAAGAGTATGGCCAACAGGTCAAGGGAGGTGATCCTCCTCCTCTGCCTTGGTGAAGCCTCACCTGGAGTGCTGTGTCCAGTTCTGAGCTTTCCAGTTCAAGACAGACAAGGAGCTACTGGAGCAAGTCCCGTGAAGGTCTGTGAGATGATGAGGGGGCTGGAGCATCTCTCTTATGAGGAAAGGCTGAGGGAGCTCCAGTTTATCCTGGAGAAGAGATGACTGGGATCTTATTGATGCATACAGATATATTAAAGGCAGGTGTCAAGACAATGGGGCAAGACTCTTTCCAGTGGTGCCCAGCGACAGGATAAAGGACAATGGGCATCACCTGAAACACAGGAAGTTCCATCTGAATATGAGGAAAAACTTCCTTACTGTGAGGGTGATGGAGAACCCAGGGAACAGGTTGTGGAGTCTCTTTCTCTGGAGATATTCAAAAGCTGCCTGGATGTGATCCCATGCAACCTGCTCTAGGTGAACCTGCTTTAGCAGGACTGTTGGACTAGGTGGTCTCCAGAGGTTCCTTCCAACCATTCTGTGATTCTGTGCATGAAGATGATCCTACCACTAACGCTTGCTTTACAGTCACTTTTTTCTTGGTTTCATGTTATTTTTACTATGTTACAGAAGTGGGAAAGAGATTTTGGAGGCAAATACAGCAGCAATAACACTCTCACACAAAGCTTCCATTAAAACCTTTTTTTGGAGAGGCAACAGATGAAATTTGAAAGAAATTAAATTTGAAAAAAGAGCCTGGGGCAATGGCTGATTTCCAGTTCAGCAGATATCAGAGATGGGCAAGGGAATCTCAGCTATGGTGCCGTCTGAAGGCTGATGCTTTTAGTTCAGTAGCACCTAAGTGCCACCCCACCATCAGCTGAAGTTTTGTTCACTCTGTAGAGCGAGCACCTGTGGCATTGTGGTCTGGAGGGCACAGGAGTACCAGCTATTGCAAAAGGTAGTTCCTGCTAATGCAACCAAATTCACTACAGATACACCCACCTACTGCTTGACAGTGTTGTGCTTGCTGATAAAAGGCAGATATTTAGTCCTGAGTTTGCAGAGGTGCTTAGTCAATGCCAAAAAAGCTCAAGTGGGAAGTGCTTCTGACATTAAAAACAGGACTTGCATTCTGCACGAAACATTCCAGTATGGAAGGTTTAAAACATACGGTGACTTTACTTACTCCTACCTTTTGGATCAGTCACTATTGCAGTTAGCTTAAAAAAAAACCCAAGGCAAACCACAGCCAAAACCATGGAGCTGCATATGGTTTTGACTCAAAACTCTGCAAAAATGCAGCCTTCCAATGGTTTGGGGAGTTGAAACCATAATTCCCTCCTCTCACTGTTTTATAATTCCTACAGGGAAGGATACCCATCAGGAAACTGAGTCCTGCTGCCCCCCAGATCGGCCGCAGTTTGCTGAGAAGGGCTGTGAAGCAGTCAAGGGAGCTCAGCTGAGACTTTGTGCTGGAACAGTGAACCCTGTGGCTGAACTCTTAAGAGGTCTCAGGTGGTTCTACTTAGAAGCTACAGTTTCTATCAAATTAGTTATAGCCCCCATGGGCTTAGATCTAGGCCAGTTTTAAAATGATCACAGAATGTATTATGTTTAAATATGTACTCCTCTCACAGCTTGAGTGGTAGTGGTGCAACTTCTAAACCAGGTCGATGACTAATCAAGGGCAGTTTGTACTAAAAAAAAAAATTGTGGCATATGCATGACTTCTAGATGAGGCCTTGTGTCCCACACACTGCCAGTGTAGGACTCAGCAGCTCTGGGGTCAGTCTGGTCCCAGACTCCTTCTGGGCATAATCTTGCTGACTATTGAAGGTCATTCTGGTGTTTTACCCAGTTTAAGAACTAAAAGGTGTTACTGCTTTTAGACTGTAGGATTAAGGGTCCTGTTTGTATCATCTCGAGGATGATGGTTTCTTATGCACATCCATACAATGCTAGACATGCAAGTGTCTCCACACTTAATTGTGTCCACATATAAATGCCATATATCAAGCCCTTGTGTGAAATTGCCCTGGTTTCTAAAGTTGTGGTGGGACTGATACCACCTGATTTCAGTGCTTTCCATGCCTCTTCTCTCAGTTAGGCAACCAGTCTCTCTTTGTAGCAGAAACAGGCACTTAAAAGGTGTTTTGTCTGATCTTCTTGATACATCTGTGTGACGATGAGAGGAATCAGGTTTTGTGTTGATTTCTCCCCACTGACTATCAGAGGAGTTCAGAGCTTTGTGTGAAGGTGCCATCACAGCACTAGGCTCCTGCTCCCCATGCCACACACAGCTGACATCCTGCATCCCTGGCTGATCAGAGCTTCCACAGGAAGCACGTGTGGGCAGGAACCACAGTCAGCCCCACAGTGTGATCCTGGCTAATACACCAGTGCTGCAACCAGAGATCCTATCTGACGGTGGGGTAGGCTGCAAGATACATCTGTGGGAAAGGAAGAGGCTCAGGTAATTTGTCATGGTCAGACCAGAAACTCAGTGACCTTGAATATTCTTCATAAACCCAGCACAGGAACCACCCAGTACACAAGCATGCTTTGCTGTGATTTCTTTGTATTTTTACAGACTTTTTGTCTTAACTGCTTAGTGAGGAAGATTTCTCTTTCCTCATTCTTTTCAGGTGTTTTCAGTCTCCACATCTTCTTTGTCCCAAGACACCACCCTTCAAGGTGCCCCCCCCGACACTGTTAGGGTGACATCCTGCAGAGCACTTTAGATCAGGGCCAGTCCCACCCCACGCTTGGTTGACCTGGCCTGGCCATCCCAGCCTTTTGCTGGAAGATGACCAGGACTGCCTCAGCTCCAAGCTGCAGGGAAAGCCAGGACACAAGGAAACTGGACAGCAAGCCAAACCTACCCTGGGAGTGTGTACAAACAGAGCTGGCAGTGAGCCTGGCCTCCTAGGAGCTCCCGGGGAGAAATACCACCACGAGAAAATGTAAAACGCCAAGAGAGGAGGACGAAGGAAACAACCGAGTTTTTCAGATGACCTGAAGCAGGATCTAGTGGGTATTTCACTCCTTTCAGTTCCCTCTGAAAACCCTGGCTTGCAGTGATAAGATCACATGGTCGCACAAACCAGTTATTGCACAATTTTGTTCCAGGCGGTTTAAGAGGCTGCACGTTGTTTTTTAATATACACTGCCCCCTCTGGCATCCCTCTCTGCTGCTGCCACGGGCCAACCTCCCGCAGCAATCTGGAGCGCGAGGGGAGGGGAGCAGGGCTGCAGAGAGCCAGGGAAAGGCACAGTTTGATGGATCACGTCAGCTAGGACATGCCATGTCCTCAGGCAGCACTGGAGAAAGTGGGAAGATGCTGGTCGGAGAAGCTGGCAAGCAAGTGGTGTCATTTCTGGAGCACAGGAGGTGTAAGAAGATTTTCCTGCCTCCAAGTGCTGTTCGCATTCCTGTAGCTGGCACTGCATGGTGACAGGGTTCAAATTATTTGACTTCCATTTATTTTTGTTTCTTTTGCGGTTTTCCTTAGCAATGTCAGTACTTATATAATCTCCATCAGTCTCTGATATTAACACCTCATTAAAATGAGCAGAGAACAGGATTCACACTGCTGCTGTGTTTGCTTAGAGACAGGTGTTCTCTGAGATGGCTGAACGACAGGAGATTTTTATGGGGAAAACTATCTTTATAACAGATATGGCTAAGAATAGACGAACTCCTTGGCTTGCACCCATCTTTCAAAGAGACATCCAGATGGGAATCCTGAGTCCAGTGAGTCAGACCGTCTGTGCAAGATGAGGGGGCAGAGGGCTCCTTCTTTGCAAATCTTCTTGCTAGATAAGCAGGATTTAGAGAGCATTTTCACTCCATCAAAGCTCCATGTGATCCCCCAGGGAGCTGGGGGCACCCATGCAGCAGGTTATGGCTGTGGCAGGGCTGCAGTTGTGCTGTTCCTTGAGCAGTACAGCCATCAGCACATCCCTTACTGGGAGCTGCACGTTGGTAGGACCTTTGCACCGTGGGAAAATGCTTCCAAGGTGGTAAATGTGATGGCACTGTTCCACAAGAGGAAATGATGTAGAAATGCTCTCAAACTTCACAGGGAAAGGGCTTGTCCCTCCAATGGGTCTTTGCTTAAAGAAGAGAAAGTGGCCCAGCCAGGCTGAATTTATCCCTTTTGCAAGGATCCTGTTGCTTCCTCTGGCTGGCAGTTAGAAGGGCAGGCAAAGGCCCATATTTCTAAAACAAAAATGGTCAAAGAGCAAGGTGGTGAGATGACACTTTGAAGCTGCTTATGTGATTTTTTTCCCACATGAGAGGCATTAACCTTTACTTGATTGGATATACCAAAATGAACTTTGTCTCAAAAGTATTTCTGAGCCAGCACAGAAGTGCTGGCCAGGTAAATACAGCACCGAATTTGGGATTCTTTTTTTTGAAGTGTTTTTAAAGAAGGAAGGAGAGCTGCCTTTGAATTAAGTGGGTTTAGATATCATCCTCAAGGAGGGAACTAGGTCATTCAGAAATGGCAGCTGACCACTGTCAGAAACAATTTCTTTTAAAGGCAGTACTTGTATGAGTGAAGTGAGAACACAGAAATTCTCAGTCTTACACCTCCAGGTTGACAGGTGAGATATCTGTTGAATGTCTGTCACTATAATAAAACACAGGTCCCTGGGGTACCATCAGCAAACTGGTGGTATCCCTTGTATATGACTGCATTTGTGTGAATGCCAGATAGGAAAAAAGTCCTGCACTGTTCAAGAAAAACACATCCATAGTGCAGATTTTTTCTTTAAAGCTGTAAAAATAAAAATATATATTTTATATGAATGCACCTGCTCTTAAAGTCAAAGCCTAAAGGAATGTCTTTGGTGTTCAAAGAAATGGCCCAACATGCATCTTTCCCTCACTGCAGGATGGTAGGCTTCAGTACTGTGAACACTTCCAGTGCACAAAGCTAAATAAAAGGTACTGCGTATCTCCTCATGTGGGGGATTCATTCTTGATTCACATGGCAACTTAATTTATACCATCTTTGTTATGTGAAACAAATCAGACCAGCTGTTCAGTGTCAGCAACTAAAAAATGCAGCTTCTGAGATAATGGCAACCAGTATCAGTGCTGTAGTATGCCATTACTGGTCCTATGGGAAGATCTTTTCTATGCTAAGGAAAAATAGGACCCATGTGCACCATTTATTTTTAATTATTTTACAAGTAACACTCTAAAAGAAATGCTCATGAAGCAAAGCAGTGAAGGAAAGTTGTTGTTTTTCCTTCCCTATGATTATATTTGCCAAGGAGGAGATCAGCAGTGGCCTTTTATCCATTCTTCTGAGGTGACAGGGTACTTAGCATAGCATGCATCAGCGCAGGATCACTGCTACTTGTAAAGTGTTTTCAGATGCTCTCAGAGAAATGAGATATTATAGGATAAAGTGTTAATTCTATCTGATCTTGCTGTTATCCTATAAATCCCAGAGGCAAATAACAAATCAGTCCCCATCTATTAGGGATGGCATTTCAGGGTTTGGTAGAGCAGCAAATTAATACTGCATTCTGGATGACTGGTTGAAGAGGTCTGATCATCTGTTTAGTTTCTCTGCTCATGGATTTTAAATTTTCAGTATTCAAGGATGCTGAAAACATTGTTTTCCCCAAAGCTGCTCCTCTGTAATGTCATCTGTATAACCCAGTGCAGCATCGTGAAACAAATATACCTCTTTTGTATTCATAACACGAGTTTGCTTACATTCTGTGTTCAGAATAACTGAGGTCCTGTTCTATAACACAGCCTAATACCCACAGAAATGAACAGAAGTGAGGTATCTGGCTGTTCTGTGGTTCTTGATCTGGTTCCTTAAATTTCTGGTTAGCCTCATAGACATCAGTTGCTTGTATGGGAGGGGATGGCTCTGTGTCTGTCAGGAGTAGTGATACAGAGGAGAGAATTGGCATGGTTATGTAAGACAACAGAGTGAAACTTCTGGCAGGTATCAGTTTCACAGGAGAAGTTAAAAAGAGAAATGTCTAAGCATCAAGCAAAAACAGTTTCTTCGTTTTTCAAATTTTCCTCTAACCTTTATAGCTCACTTGTAGCACATCAAAGACAAGCTCTTAGACATGAGCACAGACTTGGACCTCATCAAATGCCACCTACAAACCCTGTGGATATGGGGGCCAGCAGATGGAACATGTTGTTCAGATGTTTCCAGAGGCTCTCACAGAAGCCTCCCCTGGGCAGAGTTCACCAGATATTATCATCAGCTAAAGATACTGCTGATGGAAACCTGTCTATGTGCCAATGGCATTTACCTGGCAGCAGATCAGGCAATCAACTAGTTCTCCCCTCCCCATCCCAACTGTACCAGGTTGTGGAACAGCTCTGTCTGCAGAAGTGGTCCAGGAATGTCTCTGTCAGACTGGAGCTGGTGAACCTCAGTTCCAAAGTTCACCTCACTGCCCTGACCTCCTCAGTCTCCCTCTGGTGCTGTTGATGGCAGATGAATCTCCCTTCATTTTCCTCTGGAAGCTTATGCTGAAGCTTTCATTTAGCTGATTATAACCTTGCTTGTGTTTGGCACCAATACAGAAACTGAGCCCTTAGCACATGGGACCAGCAGGGCTAAACTAAGGAACAGCCTCTTAACCTTGCTTTTGGAGGCCAGTACCCCCTGCCTTCCTACCCTCCAATGTATGGGCTTCATCTAGCTGTAGCACCTCTTTCTAGAAGGACAGCTCCTACCTTCAGTTATGCTTTTGGAGCAAAGCCACCACCTCTGATCCCGAGGCCCTATCTATGCTTTAGACCCTCCACAAGGTCTCCTCACCTGTATGTAGAGATACACACATGCTGATACTCTGCAATCTATTTACAACACTGTGGTTGTCAGAACAAGGCATCTTACCCTACAGAGAAGACCCAATGCAGCATGGAAGAGTGGAAGAGTTTTGATTCACCAATTGCAAAACTGCATCATGTTCGACCATGAGGATTAAATGCAGAACTTACCATTTCCTTACATAGGCAAGATAATACTAAAGGACTAATTGTTTCCCTGCATAGAAAAGATAATATTACATGTTTGTAATTTCATTAGATCAGTCAAATAATTCTCCTAATTATGTATATTATAAATTTGTTCTTAACTGCAAATACTCTAAACTTTAGCAGAGTAAAGCTCTGGGCTGGCACTTCTGTTTAGATCATGCAAGGAATTGTGCTTACACAAAAAACTGTATTAAAAAACTAAGTGGAACTCAACAAACCATCAAAAAATGTTTTATGGGAAGAAAATGTAGAAAATGAGTAATATTTATGCATAGTTAAAACATATTTGCCAAATGCCGAGGAAACGGGAAATATTAATTAATAGTGCTTTTTTACAGCAGAAAATTAATTGAAATTATTCAGAGTCCAATTCTGTTCTCCTTGTGCTGTGACTAATCTAATTGAGATGAATAGGCTACTTGTGGAAAAAGAAACTACTCAGCATGACTAACTTTGGTGGAATCAAGCCCTCCATGAACATTATTAACCAGTTTTGAAATACAGTGCTTATTTTGTGTTCCTCTATTGAAAGACAGGCAATTTGACCCACTCATTTATCCACCTGATTTCCAAGGTGCCTAGAAAGGTGTCATTTGGAATTGTGCCAAGAAAAAAACCAGTCATGAGAGTCACAAAAGTTATCCTTACAGGTGAAAAAGTACCACGGCCTGTACAGAGAGTGAAGCCACACTTCCAAACTGTGCACGTCAGGAAGGCAGGACCTCTGCTAGGCTGGTACGCGGTGGAGGCTTAGCACCCTTGGTGTCAAAGTGATGCAATGGGTTTTCCAGTGTCAGCTGAAGGCAGATAACATAAAAGCACAGCTTGGAACCATCCCCTGTATTTCTCAGGGCACTCGTGTTCTGCAGCCATCTGCTGTACAGTGCTGAAGCTCTCAGTGGTGCACATTATGAGACATGGTTTTAGAGCATTTAACATAACCACAGTCTGACAGACAGGAAAATGTTTATTTCCTCAGGGAAGACAGCAACAAAGCCCACATCTGGATGCAAAGCAAAGCTTTTGGATCCCATCCTTGTGGCCCAACTTGATAAATGATGAAGTCAAACTTTTTTTGCCTTCAGGAGGACTTTGCACATTTAATTCAAAGATGTACTAACACACAAAGATCAGAGATAAGAGGTGGAATCCCAGATGTCCCACTGGCAGATCTCTGGATTTCCCCAGAAGGAAATCCTAATACTGAACCTGCCTTTTGTTTTCTGGGTCCTGTGCAGGCAGTTCTGCCAGTCTCCATGCAGACAGAAGACATCTGCCTGACAGGTGCCCAGGCATACTGAGTTGGTGCATGTTCCAGATAATTACTGGTTTTCTCTCTGCATCTGACCAAAGGTAATAACTTTTTCCTTGATTCTAGTACTACAAGAAGAGCAAATGTAATACTATGTACACTATGGCAACTTATTAAGTTATCCTAATTTATTCAGTATTCGTCTTTACACAATGAGCTCTTAAAAAGAACTACAGACTTTCTGACAATCCACTGCTCAACATGTGCACTAATGATGCTGTGTATTCACAGGAAGATGGCAAACACAGAATGGATGGATGTAAAAATGTCCTGTGTTCAATGTTCCATATGTTTCGCTATCTTAGTGTTAAAATGTTCTGCACTGCTGGTTAGAACATGATGACCAGTGTAGTGCTGCCTACACTGGTCACTTGCCAGAGTTTGGGCCTTGCTCACACACTGATGTTTATGATACTGCCACCACATGTAAGAAAAGGCCTGAGATGTAACATAATTGAAGCACAACTTGTCTAAAGTTGTGAAAACCATTTTGTAGCTCTAGTCTCCTGCCTACATAAGGCCTTCACTGAGTGCATCAGGTCTCAGACAAGGTTGCGCATTCATCCAGAAGTCCTAGGTCATAAATATGTGCAACATAACAGAGAAAGTCATGTCTTGTCATGGCAAGAAGGACTTCATTTCACCTCCCATCTGAAAGGCAGGCATATAATTTCTGCTGTGATCTAGGATCCTGTGAACATCCATGGAGAGGACCACCCCAAGGATGAGTCATCCCACCTACTCTAGACACCTCTCTGAGGAGGTGGTGAGTCATCCATGAGAGTGCCTGATCTCCCTCCATTGATTGCAGAGGAGACAGAGACAGCTGACACACAGCAGCCGCCCAGCTTCTCCCTGGCTGTGTGAGGTGAATTCTGCCTCTGCTCCAGGGTGTTTGACTCCACCTTGTCTGTGGTGGTGGCAAGGGAGGAATAACACCTCTGTCCTTCCCTGTTGAGCATGTAGGGTGGTAAAGGTAGCACTAGTTGCTGGAATGAAGTCCAGAACCACCTTAACTTAAGTAAATGTGTTTTTCAGGTCTTTCTGTCTTTCCTTTGCAGAGAGGGCATGACACTTGCAGTCCCTCCGTTACTACCCCATCAGAAATGGGTCATTCTGCCTTTAAACCTGGATGGTTGGCATAGTGATTAATGAGATTTGAATTTAATGATAGTACCAAGGCTGGAATAGTTCCTTGGGGAAACTCTTTTTTTCATCTGTTCACAATTTATATACAAATTTGAATCCCTTCACTTCTCTAAGCCTGTGCTGTTCATCTGTGAGAGCTGCCTGTGGAAGTGTTTGTTGAGCTGAAAGCATTTACAGGAGAGACCTGCTCTTTACTGGGGCCTCATAAGTCCTGTCTAAATTGCTGATGCCTGCCAAGCAGAGGGAGTGAGACCTCGTTGCTAGGCCCATGGTGCTTTCTTCATCTTGGTTCCCATCACGTTCAGTGGGCTGGCAGGGGAGATGTGGTATGTGAACCATGACCTGTTTGTATTCAGACTTTCCCATTTCATTTATGTGTTGCTTATACAGCCCCTGCCTAAAGCTAACATTATGCCCCCATCTTTGCAGAATCAACAGATTTGTTTAGGACTCTGCAATGTGTGAAAGTTTTGTCTTTTAACAGGTACTTTCTTGCATTTTTCTGAATTTCCTGTGCCTTGAGCCACCCTTCAGCTAGATTGTTTTATGTACGTCAAAGCTCTTCACTGCTGTGGTCACAAATTTACTTGTTTAAATACTGTTTTTGACATCTGTGGGTATTCTTACCTGTCCTTCATCTCCCATAAATCACCAAAAGGCATAAAGTCTGAGTTCCAGGAAACTTGGTTGCACAGATGATGGGAAGAATGCTTCCTATTCTGTGTGGATAATACGGACATCATCTTTCAGCTGTGGTAATCGCATCCTTATTCTGATCCCCTAATTCAGGCCAAATCCATTACTACCATATGGGTCGTGGCACAGCATTATGCCTTTTGGACCAACTGATACCAGCCAGAGGTTCACATCACTTTGTGCTGATGCCATTGTCCAAAGCCGCTGAAGGAATCTGGTTTTCTTTTTAAGGGGCTTTAAGGAAAAGGGGCCTGAAATGAACATTTTCCTTTAGCATCAGCTTCTCAATTTGGACACACTCATGTGTTGACTTGAAGGTCATGTTTCACCTTCAAAATCCCTTTTCATAATTCTGACAGGTTAGAATATGAAGTCTTAAGCAGAGAAGAAGTGAGTCTGGGGAATAACTGCAACAGACACTGTAAAGGAATATCCTACAAGCCAAGTTTCCTGTGGTTAAAGAGTGCTACCAAAGCCACATACCCCATATGGCAGTTTCTCTTTAGAACAAATTATAATCCTTTTAGCTAAACATTAATATTTTAAGCATGATTTTTATTCAGAAATATATTTTTTAAAAATCAGTTAAAATTCTGAGCTGTTGGTACTCTGATAGTTAATTTAGACAGTGTGTTTGATTGATGGATAGCACATGTTTGTCAGATCAGTAAGTTGCAAAATGAGCTGTAATCCAGGAATCAGCTGGTTAATTATTGCAGTTCTGTACAAGAATTGATTGGGGTGCCAGGTGCTTGCTGTGTACACATTAGGTAGAAGTTCCTGAGAACAAGGTGCTTCTGTATGATTGTTGTTCTAGCTTGAAAGTTTAACTCATTAGAGTGGAAAGAGAGTGGCATAGAGGACATCTTAAGGGGATGAGAAGATTATTAGTGTCTGAGCTGCTATGTTGTTGTTCTGAGCTCTCAGGATATTTCCCTTTTTTTCTCCCTTGTGTTTAAATATGAGCGAAACAGCTGTGAAACATTTTGTCTGATGTGCCAGGAGCTTTTAGACAAATCTTTCCCATATCAAACCTTGCTATGTCCTATAAATTATTTCCTACAAACCCTTCCTTGTACATCTCAGCAACTGAATGCCATTGTATGAAGGGAAGCTACCTGATTCATCATTAAGGCTTTCATTTTCTGACAAGGTTGCCACTGCTGGCATATTTTCCAATAAACTTCTCATTTCTAATATCCTGTTCATAATATTCGTAGAGTTTCCAGTGGTCCTAAAATCAGGAACTATAAAAAATAACCAGAAATCATGTTAGTATCTGTCACTTGCTATTCTTTTGTTTTACAAGCTTGTCATCCAGTTAGGGAACATAAGATACACTATGTGACTAGTCCAATACCAGTAACAGACAGCAACTTGTCAAAATGAACATTTGCAGACAACCCACAGCATATTTTTTTTTTCTGAAGTGTTTGAGAACACTTACAAATAACAATTGTATTCAGGAAAGCCTGAGAGTAACATTCAAACCAACAAAGTCTAAACTTGTATTTTTGACTCTGTATTATTTAATATTCTGAGTGTGATGTGTACGTCTTTACATATAGGATTAACCCAAGAGAAACCAGAGAGCAGAGAGCCAAGCTGCTCTAAGATAGCAGTTCTCTGGTTGGCAAAATAAAATGTAAAAATAATTTGAATATTATTTAATATTCTGAGTGTGATGTGTACGTCTTTACATATAGGATTAACCCAAGAGAAACCAGAGAGCAGAGAGCCAAGCTGCTCTAAGATAGCAGTTCTCTGGTTGGCAAAATAAAATGTAAAAGCTACATAGCTAAAATCTCCTACTAAAATCTGCCCCTCCATCACGATGCATTAACAAGATTTGAAGACCAAGATTTGCTGATGAATGCTGGGTGCTTGAAAAACCTGACTGCAGATCATTTGCTTAATGTTGTGCAGCAAAGGCAGGAATTAAAACTACATACCCAGAAATCCAGCTGAGAGCCAAGGGACACAAGTCTCTTCTTGTATCCCAGCAGTACTATGGCTCAGCTCAGGAATCAAAGTGAGCTGTGCTGGTGGAACTCCAGAAGGCCTGGTGATCATCCAGCTGAAATTCAGTACAGAATTGGGTTTAGAAACGGGATTGGCATGAGAAGAAATGGAGAAATTTCAGTCCCCAGGTGGTCAGTGAGCTTGAAAAGGCTGCCTCCAAAGGAGGAGAAAAGAGGCTCCTGCAGGCCTGACAGCATTGCAGAACCCCAGCTCAGGGCCTCAAGGTGTTGGTGCAGGCTCAGCTGAATGATAGCTGCAAGAGGGATGTGGCATTTTTCCTGATAAATTATCTGAGCTGGTGTGAGCCTGGTATCCTGCATGGAAAATATGGAGACCCCAGAGCTATACACTGAACATCACCACATAACTCCATCATAACAAGCAAGTAATGGTGATAAACATGATGCTCATATCTCACTATCGAAAAAACGGAGGAAATGTGGAGTTTTAAATGTGTCATTTAATGCCATGAGCACCCTGCTCCCAGTCTAGAGATGGAAAGAAAAACTGAACTCCCACACCCTGAACTCACAGTATTTCTGTACAATTCTCTGTGTTTACTGCTCTCCTTCTTTTGTGCTGACAGCTTCTGCACCAGGTGATTGCCCCTGCAGGGCCCAGCATGGAGCACTAATCCTCTGAGAAGGCATGAGCTGTGTAGGGTTGTGTAGGGTTGTGTGGGGCATAGGAAGCAGACCCTGGAAGACTGAGTGGAACATTTACTTTGCCTTGCTGGAGGCAGGCTGTGCTCACTTGGGTCAAGGTGCCAACAGCCCCTTTACTCTGACCATGCCTCCAGCTTGGAAGCTGTGGGGAGCCTTGCTGCCAGGCCATGGAGCTCCAACATCAGCTGCAGCCAAGGCTGGGCTCTCTGCCCTTATAGGACTCTCTAACATATGCAGTACAGATGGCCTGTGGATGCATGTAGGGAAGGAGGGTCCCCAAAGCAGGATTCACAGAACAAGTGTGCCAAGCAGGGACTCCCCAAATGTGCTCAGCAGAAAACATGTGAGACAGCACTTGGGATTGGATCCTGCCCATCACCAAGATTTGAGGGAGGGATGAGGTTGCACTCAGGATTTTCCACCCTTTTCTCCTGCTTCCTCCTGAAATTAGGTTTCAAAACCTTCTGGTTTGTGGGGCCAGCCTGCTTGCTCCATTTGGAAGGTTTCTCAGGAGGAGTTGCATCCCCTTGCCCTGGGCAGTGCCAACCTCCCAGGAGACACCTTCTCCCTGGGAGGCAGAAGGCTGCCTGTCTTTCTGACACCTCTTACCACCTCCCCTCTCTTTTCATTTACGCTGCAGTGGATGCAGTGGGGAAGTCTCATGGTCTCTCACACATGCTGTCCCCAGCTATTAGTCTCTGGGGTGAACAGTTGTCGGGCTGCAGCCCCTCGGGTTTAGTCACCTGCCTTAGCAAATGACAGTAGACATTTAGGTCAATTGATTGCGCAAGCTTGCAGAGTTGAGTTTCTAGTTAAGGGCTGGGTCTCCAACGGCAGCACCTTGTGAGCCAGAGGCAGGAGATGCCTCTTGGAACGTAGCACCACGAAAAGCTCTCTCCCTGGAGGGAGATCTGCAAGAGCAGTTTGAGGCCAAGCTCTTAGGCAGGAGGCCTGGGTAAAACCCAACTTATTTCTTGCTCATGGGTGTAGCTAGTTACCTAATAGAAAATAGGTTAATTATGGCCTAGATTTACCCTGGCATAAAAGCAGGCAGAAGCAGTTACATCAATAGTGATCCCTTGCAGGGAAGGTAGCAAGGATGGTGCAGCCCTATGGGAGGATACTGCAGTTGTGCACACAGTCACCACTGTGTCCTGCTTTGCAAGGAGAAAGCTGAGGAGGGACAAGTTGGGCTGACACAAAGAGTGGTCAGAGGAGACCATGCAGGCCCTGGATTCTAAGTCAGAGTAACCCTTGGCAGTTTCTGGTAGCAGGAGCCCTCTGGTAACAAAAACCAGTAGAGTGAGGTTTTCAAGTACTGGATGTGACAAACAGGTAGCAAAAGGAAAGGTGCAAAACTGGCCACACTGTAAAGTGGGATTACTATAATGTAAATGCTCCTTCATCCTGGGGCAGAGAAGTCCGGTAAGAAAAATATGGTCAGACACGATTTCCTCCTCAGACTATGCGGAGAGCAGAGATGCTGTTGTCCCCAGGCCCTGGCCCCACCAGGTACCCTGGTGAGGAGCATTTAAACACGTTTTTTCAAACCCTGTGTAATGATGGTTTGTTTTCTTGCCCAACCTTTAACATTCTGTAGGAGTTGCTAGTGTTATACCTCTGCTTGCTCAGTCTCTGTTTGGTACACAGATGAGGTAAAGCATGACACAGCCACTTGTGAGTGTGCATCGAGAAGTGCCCAGAATGGCACTTATTCTCCTAGCACTGAAATGCCAAACATTAATGCAGGTCTGCATCTAAACTCTGTGAGTAATGGAAATAGGAAAAACATCATTAATGGTGTGTGAGCTGACAGCTGAGACCATAGCACTGCCTCCTCATCCTGAGCTGAGTGAGTGAAGGCTCTGGAGGAAGACTGGGCATGAGGCAAGCTGCAGATTCAGGACACTCGACTTCAGGAGAGCAGATTTGGACTTGTTTAGGGAATTGCTAGGAAGTGTTGACTTGGAAGCCAGTAGGAAAAAGGTGCCAAGAACCTGGTTAACTTTCAAAGAAAACACTGAGAGCTGAGGAACATACCTTCCTGTTGGGCAGTCAGACCAAGAGTTTCAGCAGAAGGATTGCTTGGCTAAACAAGGAGCTTCTCAGTCATAGTCATAGAATGGTTTGGATTGGAAAGGACCTTAAACACGCAGACTTAATGGCAGTTCTGCTTGAACATGTGACTGAACAAAAGACCTCTTGAGGTCCCCTGCAACTTTGTCTTTTGTGTTTTTTTGATTAGACCTGTCTGTGAAATGGAAATGGAGATGGATTGCTTCTGACCCAAAAGAGTTGCCACAAACGATGTCCAGGTGAAACACACTTATGCAGAAAGCCTGAGGCTCACTGGAGCATGTGGTCCCATTCAAGCCAATTGGTTCTGCTCAGTGGGCACAGGCAGTTATAGAACAGGTCGATGGGTACTAGCCACAAGAAAACTGGAAGCCACACTGACCCAGCAGGGCCTCAGCCACCCAACAGAGCTGGGCTGCGGTGTGGAGGTGACCATGGGGCTGGCCAACAAGGAGCTGCACAGAGAGCATCACAGGTGATGTGACTTTGGGGTAACATGGCCAAAAATGGGACATGTGGTGGTCACAGTGGCCAGGCATGGCAAAGCCAATGTCCCTCTTGGGACTGTGCCATTCCAGGGCAATGATTCCTCTGGCCTGTTTGCTGTCCCCAGCATGGGCATGCTGCTGTGCTGGGAGCCAAAATGATTAATCTGACAGGGTTAGCCCCACTCCTCCCCCACACCTGGCCTGATTTCATAGCTTTGCTGTGCCTTTGTTGCCTCTGTTCTTGCTGCTCCTTCCGTCTCCATGCTATTGCCTTATTTTGGCTGCTGCAGCAGCAGTTGTTCATTTTATTCCCTTGCCACACACAGGGAAGGTGCCAGGAGGAGCTGGGGGAAGGGAAGCCGTGGCAGAGAGTACAAGTGTGCATGCGTGAGTGTGTGAACACATCTCTGATGCATGAGCAGAAGCAGGCTGGTTCCTCCTTGGCTGCCTCTCGTCAGAAAGAGGAGGAGAAAGTGCCAAATATCATCTCAGCAAGGGAGCTGCTAGTCAGGGAGCTGGAAATCTTCCCTCTCTTCAGAGCTCTGAAGAATGTAAGACCCTTATTCAAGTTTTTCACGGCTCCCCTGCATCTTCAGAGGGCTGAAGTAATTTTTCCCAGAAAGCATGATGTTCATTAGGATGGTGAATGAGGCAGGAAACTTGCCTGGTATTTAAGACAAACCACAACTGGATGGACTAGATCCAGCTGTCAGGCGTCTCCAGAGCAAACATGTTGAACTCTACCAAGATGGTTAGATGAGGTAGGATTACCCACTTTGCACAGCCTTCCTTTACCACACTGGGAAAATCCTTAAATAGTCTTAATTCAAGGTTTGGACACTGTAATTTAAAAACTATGAGAAAATCTTCAGTCTGAATGCTATCAGGAAGTAAGAGATGTAACTTTCTCTACGTGGGGAGCCTTTACAATCTTTCTCCATAATAAAGAAATAAAATAAACAGGACAGCATTGCATGGACAGGCAAATATACAAGTGCTTTCCTCACATAAGTCATCTTGATTTATGTAATATAAATCAGAAGTTGTGAGCTCAACTCTTTGGCTGGGACCTCAGCACTGGTGTTTGTTTACTATCAGAATTTACCCATGTAAGAAAACCTCACAGCTGAGTGGTAATTTTTATTTCTACTTGAGCAGAGACAAGCAAGTCTGGACTTGAGGCTGGTCTGGTCTTCCCATTCAGCATTAGCATGCACTATGAAATTAATGGAATTGGGCTACTTTGGATCGCGACATCCTACAGAAAAAAACCTTCAAAACCAAGAGACATGAGACCTCCCTGTGGCTGGTGCTGTGGGTGGTGCTGACAGGCAGTGCTCATGCTGGGACCTGGACAACAGAAAACAAAGCATTTGAGGCCCTCTTTTAATATGATGTGTAAAAGCAGAAGATTATACTCTTCATCTGTGTGGTCCCTCGAGGAGATGACTTTATATGTGGTCTTAACCGTATGGAAATGGCATTTTAATTCTTTCTAATTTTTTATTTTTAATTTCCAGAAAGAACCTGTCTCTTTCCTAGGATGTTAAGGGCAGGCAGAATGGCACAAGAGTCAAGGATACTTATTGTTTTACTGCTGTAGAGTATTGGAGACTAAGAGCTGCTTGTGACTCCACCTGAGGAGTGGAGGAATGTATAACTTGGAATGTATAACAAAGGAATGTATAACTTGCCGTGAAGGTATCTTGCCTTTAAGATCTTTTCACCCTTTTTTTTCTTGTGAAAAATAACCCCCCTGCTTTGCAAAGAACTATATTACTCATTCCGGACTGACATATTGCCTTCCCATTTCTGCTCTATTCTGAGCAGTTGTACTTTTCAGCTGATACCTGGAAAGAACATTGTCTCTTAGAAGGCTGCATAGGGTGGTTAGAAAATACCTTCCTAAATGAGTCACTAGGGAACAGAGAGGGAGAAAGAAGACTGGAAGCATTAAGTTGCAGAAGTGTTACAGGCAAAAGAAGAAAATAAGCATAGAGTTACTGCATCCAAGAACTGCAGTTTAACAAGAAAAACATCTAATTTTTTAATAAAACAAAACCCATTGGGACTACAGAGCAACAAGGGAGGGAATTAAACTTGAAAGAGTTGTCAGGCTACAGTTAACACCTCAGACTCAGGTTAGCTTGCCTGGAGGTCAGGCTTGCATGTGCCATGGAGTTCTTCCTAGCTGTATGGGTGGGATAACACTGTAAAAAAGAGAAGACTAGTGGTAAGTACATGTATGTGTACACATGTGTGCGTGCAGCATGGCTAGCCCAGCTCCTGATGTCACCAGTAAAGGAGCTTCCACTGTAAAATTAAGTGATTTTACTCCTCACAGCTGCCAACCAAAGTCTGAAGCATGACTGTTGACATAATGCAGGAGCTCAGCTCCTGTCATGTCACAGGGCAGCCCCAGCTCTGGGTGTTTTGGGGCGGCCACTGGGCTGTGCCATGGGGCATCAGCTTCTGCTCCATGCCACGCAGCATTGTGTTCCCCAGCACCAGAGTCAGATCTGGATGGCAAAGCTTGAGACATATTGACACAAGCTCTATCAAGCAGTAGGAGAGGAACAAAATACCACCTACAACAAGGTCAAATCGCTTGTCCTCTCTGCCTGCTAATAGGGTGGAAAAGTAATTAACCAGGGACAGAGTGTTGACCAGCATGAGGGGAACTGGGCACAACACTTGTGTACAAGCTGGTATTTGCCACGTGTGCACCACTGTGTTTGTTCACACCGTTTTTGAATGTATCTTTGCAACCATAAGGTGTTTTCCCATACCTTTTTTTTTTTCTCCTTTAAATGAGCCTCAAGAGCAAGTGGAAGGTCTTGGAAAGGATATAGGCTCCCCCAGAGTGGCCTGGTCTGTCTCAGAAGCCGTTCCTAGAATGATGCAGAACTCTAAGGCTCCTGGATTAGCATCACCTTTTTTGAGTCACATAGCTGATTCTCACTGGAAATGCCTATGACTTTGTGGGTCTCCCATAGCCAGAGCTGTCACTTTTGCACTCAGTGATTGTTTAAAAGGAGCAACTCAAGAGGTCATGGCATTAACCACCAGTTTTAATTAGCAATCTTGCTTTAATGGCCCTGTGTCCCCATTCACAGTGCCCCAGAGCTGCTGGATGGTGGCCAGTCACAAACACAAGTGATCTACTTGTAGCAACAGTCTTGGCAATGGTGAAACTAAATATGAAAATTCCATCCCAGAGTCTGATACATGTCTCTCCAGACTGGGTGTGAGCTTCCCACAATGTGGCTTTCCAGGACATTGGCAAGTTCAGTTCCCAGAGTGTCTGGCTCAGTAGCCAGAGGCTGTGTAGCACACTGTGCTAGCCTGGCCTTGGCATAGACTGAGACACAATTTTCCATAATCACACTGGGGTGAAGTTATTTGTCATTGTTTGAATAAGGAGAACTTTTGCCTGTGTTCCCAGGTAGATTAGGAGTAGAAAACATACCTCCTCCAGATCCCCTCAAGCTCAGCCTCCTCTTGTCTCCAGCGTTATATTAAAGCATGAGCAGGCAATGACTTGAAGACCATCTCATTACAGGCATGTGGGATTCATCATGACAACAGCTGCCTGCACTTATTACTGTCTGCCCTCTTTTGCACTTCCTTTCCCAGTCCCATTTTGTCTTCAATCTCCACACTCGAGTTTTACATGTGTTTTCAATTTAGGTTTATCCCAATGTGAAACACCTGCAGACCTTCAGTGAGAGCAATCAATGAAACTCTTGAGAGATGCTTGGGCAAAATTCTTGCTGGGATCAAAGCCCTGGCTGTACCTGGATGAGGACTTCAGCCTTTTTTTTGGTCCATGTTTGCACCACAGCCATCCCTGATGGGGTTGCAGCCAGCAGTTGTACAGAACACCTGTATTCAGCTAAGATAGGCAGCAATGAAATACAATATCATATAGCAAGATGTCCTCGCTCATTGCAGGGAGTTGGACTAGGTGACCTTTCAACCCAAACTGTTCTAAGTTTCTATGATTCTATGAAGACCTTTCTCAACATATGGACTAACATGGAGAAACAGAGTTATGGGATTTCTTCATGTACATTGGGAATATATATTGGATGCCACTGAGGGAGCAGGAGAGGCTGTTACTGGAAAAGCAAGGCAGAGAAGATGAACAATTAGGCAGATGTGGTGGTCCCTAGGAGCTGAGGGAGCTGGGGCACAGAGCCCCTTGCTCAGTGCTGCCAAGGGAGGCAGCTCTCTCCTGCAGGGCCCTGCCATGGCCAGGGATGCAGCAGGGCCACCAGCCACTGCAAACAGCTCTGCACCACAGCTACCCAACTGGGCCTTGGTTTCTCCCATGAACAGAAGGCCCCTCTGGACGCTGAAATACTGCCTAGTGCTCAAGCTATGGGACCATACCAGGCTGGTTTTACTTATGCTGGAGCAAATCAGCTGCTTTCGCTGCAGGTCCTTCTGACTTCGCCTGTGTAGGAGTAAAGAAAATTGCCCCCTAATTTTTTCCTGTGGAGCCTGCAGTGTGATGGGATATATTTAATCTGCACAGGCTGGCTAATGCAGCCCTGTGCATTGGGTTTGGCTTCGATTAAGTTCTAGCATGTGTTTGGGGCCAGCAAATTCTGTTCACAATAGTACTTTATGGCTTTGCAGATTAGGACTCTCTCAGGGCATGCTATATTGCCCAGCATGGGCAGACTGCAGGCCTGCTCAGTGTTCTCCTGTCTGCTCTCTGTGGCTGCACCAGCATGGGAAGCATTTGGCGGGGGGGGGTGGCTCTCTTGCAGGAGGCAGAGGCCGTTGCTGTGCAGTTTGCAGAATTCCCATGGAGATACTGCTTGGCATGTGTCTGAAGTTCACCTCCACATGCTATCAGGAGCACCTGTTATCTTGCTACTCGGCCTCCAAAACTTTCAGTACTTGAGTGGACTGATTATAACGCAAACAGAGTGCCCAGGGAGACTTCCTGGTGACGTGGAACATTGGTAGCCTGCTTTATTCCAGCTACAGGCTGTTTTATGACTGTCTTTAGGAAACATTTCCTTTTAAATGGGCATATTTGCTTGGTTTTAAAGTGGAGGTGACTTATGCAATCAAAGTCAAGCAGCCTCAAATGAATTTCTTGTTCCTTTCACAGAAGGAAAGTTTCCTGGTAAGGCATGCAACCCCAGCAGCAAGTTGTGTCTTGATGCAGAAGTTGTTTGTCCTCCCTCTCAGAGTGAGCAACCTGGACTGAATGATAACGAATAGATGCTTATCCTGAAATGACTGTGAGCTGCAGTGGCAGGGGCTGAAGTGGGGCTTTCAGATGGGAGGTGGATGAAGGAAAGGAGACCATCTGTGGTCCTGAGGCCTCGGGTACTTGGGTCTTTACTCCAAACCTTGAACAGGCATTAACATCTCAAAGTAATGATGATTTGTGATGCGTCTGGTGGTGTGGATTTTAATGAACACAAGCTCTGGCTTCCCAGGGACTCACACAGGACCTGTCCATCCTTTTTGCCAGCTCAGCAGAGGGACACAGAGCAGGAGCCTGGAGAGCAAGGCTGGTATTTGTACAACACATCATTACTAGAGGGCATGGGGAGGGAAACAGAATGGCGAGGAATGGTCTATTTAAAGAATTTTCAGAGACTTAGATCTTCCAAGAATCTGCACCTGTGTCTTGCACATCATGCTGTGCCTGTTTGAATAGCACCCTTTAGGAGCCAAAGCTCTCATGTATTTAACCATCAATATTCAGGCTGGAAGCAAACCAAAAAGCAAAGGATAGCCTCAGGGCAAGACAGCTATGGGCTTCTAACAGCAACGGCTCTTTCAGAGGAGGACCCATCCACAGGGGCTCCCAGGTCTTGGAGAGCACCCATCACTTTACAGCACGGTTTTAATTGGCCCTGAAAAAATAGGGCTAATAGTGCAAATATCCTCATTGTTTGCTAGGCTGGGGAAGAGCTATGTTTACGTGCTATTCACAGTGCTGATGCCTGTGAGTGTTACCACAATTTGAGTATTAATTAATTGTAATGTGCAGTAGCTCTGGGACAGATGAGGTCTGTGAGCCTGATTAAACCCTTCTCTAAGTCAGTAGCAGCAGCAGTCAGAGAAAAATAAGGACTGTGACACAAGAATCTGATGAATCCATGGAAGCACTCTAATCAATCAGCTGAGAAATGAGCAAGCAGACATTTGACAGGTGATGTGGGGATGGTAGCACTGGGAAGGCAAGGGACAGCACAGTGCCTGTTGGCATGACCTGAGACATCAGCTGGTGCCAGCTGCTTGGGGATGCCTGTTCCTTGCAGTGCAGCCTGCAGCATGATTCAGCTGCCCAACATTCTGGTGTCCTGGAGGTTTCCTACCCACTGTGCTCTGGGTTGGCCTCCATCCAGTGCCTCCTCCCCAGACTTCCCCAATGCCAGGTTTAAGTGTTGAAGCATTTGAAGACAAAGCCAACTGAGGAGTAGCTATGGTGCTACCATGGACAGGCCAGTGTCGTTGTGTGCTCTGGGTGTTTTCCATTGGGCAGCAAAGCAAGGTTGCATTGGACTGTTCAGCCACACTTCAAGCAGGCTGCTACAAGATAATGTCTTCTTTTCTTCTCAAAGGCAAAGAGAAAGAACAGTCATAATTCCCTAGCATGTGTATTGAACTCCAAACCAAGAGATCATGGCGTGTTTCTGTAGGACCTACAGTTCTGTGCTCTGTCTGTGCACTGTTGCCAGCAGCAAGAATGGACGTGTGCTGGGCACAGTCCTGATGGCCCACCCCTGACACTGATTTCCATGCAAGGAAACCACTGAGTACAATAAAACCTGTTTATTTTAGCAGAAACGAAAATCAGTATTTTCCAAATGCCTCAGTGGCCAAAGAGCAGTTGAGCCAAATAGTTATTTTCAGGACTAGCAGAAGGCTTTCTGTTTTAGACAAAGCTGCAGCTCCCAGCAAACACCCAGACAGGTGTGTTTTAGAAGGGTCCTTGATGGGGCTCCCACAATAAGCACAGCCAAGCTGTACATGAGTGAGCACATTTGAGAGACAAACCAGCAGAACAGGAATAATCCAAATCTAACCAGCACCATCTGTCACACAAGGCACTGAGGCTGTATACAAACCCCTCATTAGTACCTGATGAGAGGGAGGCTGGGCCCACAAATACATGTATTTGCAATACAGGGTGTGTGTAATGCTGTCAACATTCATGTGGCTCATGAAGAGGGGAGACTTGTCTCCAGGGGCAGCTCTGCCAGGGCCGGGTCTAGCAAGACCCACGGGAAAGCTGCAGGGAGCAGGTGTGGCACCTCCTGGGGGTGCAGAGATTCACACTTAGACATTGCCAGGGACCAGTCTGGGAAAGTCTGGTGGTACATAACCTATGGCAGGGGACTATGATGCCCAGCTGGGCTTAATTTCTGCTCTATAGGCCCGTGTTGGTCAGGGTGAAAGTCAAAAGCAGCAGAACCACAAAGAACCAAACTAGCAGCGGCCACATCCATCTCCCCTGTCCCAAGGCTGGCGACTGGCAG
>NW_008659997.1:23092-40122 GCF_000695815.1 Acanthisitta chloris
CCCAAATCCACCTTTGCAACTAGTGCCCAAGGTGTGGCAGGGTCTGGTGCCCCACTGTGCCAGTGATGCTTCTGGCACCAGGAGGGGGCAAGGAGTGACTTGACATTGGCAGAGTATATGTCACTTTAGCTGTCCCCCTCTCAGCTCCCTCTGCCTGGCATCTCCACATGGATACAGTGGTGAGGGGGCTGCTGTTCCCTTGACCAAGGGGCATTTGAGGCCCAGGTGCCACTGCAGGGGAGTGGTGGCAACAAGGGTGGTGGAGCTGCTCTGAGGACGGCAGGGAGAAATCTCTCCCTGGCTCTCATCCTCCTCCCTTCCCTTGCAAAAAAAACAGCCCAGGTGTTTGCAGACAGGATTTGTCCCTTAGAGGTAACTGCTGAAGTGGAAGGAGCTTGGGTGCTACCACTGCCACGAGATGACTGCCAGGCTCAGCTGGAGATGCCAGCCCAGTGGGAAGGACCTGTGTCCCAGGCCAGCTCCTGCTCCAGGCTGTGGGAAAGACGAGCCTGTGATCTGTGGTGGGCCATCCGTGGCCTGGTGCGAGGCCAAAACTTGTTGTTAATATTATTACTTATTGCTTTAGGTTTACCTGAGCATTTGTGTTTGTGTGACCTCTCCTCCTGGGCAGCTCTGGCTCCTCAGGGCAGGCTGCAGGCACACATGGCACAGTGAAATCCCAGCTCCAGGAGAGACAGCATTGGGAAGTGGGTGGTGGGGCAGACAGAGGATGATTGGAAGGGGAGAGGATGTCAACTGAAGCTTCAGAGCAGATACAATTGAGATACATATATATATGTATACACATACACACACACACACACATATATATATATAAGTAATTATACAGAGGGAGGCAGAATTCAAAGGTCACATCAGGGCTGCCATGTGGTAGCATCTTTAAAGCTATTGTGCAAGTGCAGCCTGGTGTAAGTGTGCAGCTTTATTACAGACTATTGCATTACAAGCTCCCTTATTCTCTCTAGACAGTGAAATACAAGGGTCTAAAACAGGAAGGCAGTTTCCCAAATGCAAACCCCTGCAAAGGGTGAGGGTGGAGAGGCTGCCAGGCTGTGTAACCCAGGGAAGAGGGTTATGCTCTTGCTTGGCTTTGCCCCTTGTCCCAGGGACTCTGCCTGTCTCCAGAGCTTGTCCTGGGAGGAAGAAGCCATGATACAGGGCCACAATTGTTTTCCTTTCTTTCTAAAGAAGCTAGTCCAAAGGAGAACTAGACTGTGCCTTTTCCTACTGCTTCATAAATACCTGGGATGCTGGCTGGCTCCCTCCCCTATCCTCAGCTTTCACCTTCCTCTTTCTCATTATCCCATCGTGGCATTGCAGCCTCTAGCATCCTCTGACACCCAAGGCTGTGCCTTGCTCACCAAATTTCCTGCTCTCACACATTTCATCTTCCCTTTCCCAGGGCAGCCTCTTGGAAAGTTACTTCTCAGTTCAGTCACCAGCTTTGCTTCTCCAGACATTTTGTTAATTTTCATCTCTTTTCTTTTGCTTTATGTATTCTCTTGCTTGTTGGTTGGATCAATCACAGGCCAAGACATAGCAAGGCATCATGCTATATGGGACTTTCCTGGTAGCATGAAACAGTGTGTTTTTCTGAGGACAGGCTGCGAATTCGACCATCCTAGCTGTTTCTGTCCCTTGAAAGTCCTAAGCACTTGCAGTGCCATTTTAGAGTCTGGAGCAGCTCTTTGTTGGTGCAGTTTCTCTGCTCAGCTCGCTCTGTTTCACTAGATGGTTTCAAGAATTATAGCCGGAAAGCATCGTAACAGGCAGGATTTATACTTTGCCTCTCTTCACAATTACAGTGCTCGCACACTTAGAATGATTTAGTTAATTTAGCATTTTAAATTCCACACAATTTCAGGAGTGCAGGGGGATACATTAGTCTGAATTATTTCCTGCCAAACAATTCTGGCGTGAAGACTGCCAAGGCTGCTCGTGGAGGTGTGCCGGGGGCAGAAAGCTCACTCCACTGCAGCTCTGATCCATGTCTTCAGCCCTGGAGAAGGAGTTTCTATGGAGACATTTGCAGTAAACAAAAGTATGGCTTCCCCAACGTGTGCAGGCGCCACAGCCCCAGCCCTGCAAGCTCTTGGGCTATATTTTTTGGCAGGGGAGTTATGCCTATGAACCCCAGCCAGTGCTCCTCACCAGCCCCTGGCCCTGCTGCCAGCAGTGCTGTCTTTGCACCCTGGGGGATGGCAGGTACGAGCTTTAATTCCCACTATTTTAGCTAGTGTATGAATTTTGAGGGGTCCCAGCATGGTATCCATGGCAGCTGTGAACAAAAATCCCTTTAAATGTTTGTGTACATATAGCTAAAGTTGGGGAGGGCCACAAAATCCTACACAAAAGCAGAGCGGTGGTTTCATGCCTCTTCCCAGTGTGTCTTGGGCCACCTGCTCCCCCTCCCATGTCTCTCCACGCTGCAGTGCCCATGGCTAGAGACCTGCACTCCACCTGACAGTGCTGAGCATCCCTGGGCTCCAATCCGCAGGTCTGCAGGAGATTAAAGCCTCTTCTGTCAGGCATTGAACCATTTCTTCCCTGGGATGGCTTGGCAAATCAGAGAGTGAGGATATGATGCTTGGTTACCTTCTGCTGGTTTAAAAGTACTTTTTTTCACTCCCTTGTGACACCCCAGTGGAGCTTTCCTGGTTTCTTCGTGATGGGCAGTTTCTGTACAAGTAAAATGTCTGTGGCTCTTTCTTACAGAGGTAGACATGATAGCTCCAGTAGCCCAGTCAGATATTGCTTGGGTAATAACCAGGAGCTCTGCTATAGCTTAATTATTTTTCCTGTTAGGGCTTCTCTTGCTGTTCCAGTTCTGCTCTGCGTCCCCTCTCGGGCTGCAGCGACGTGTCGTGCTGGGCTGCTCAAAGGCTGCTGCTTCTTCGGGAAGTGCTGTCTGCTACCAAAGGCTAAAGCTGAGGCCTGAATATATAACATATACTAAACGTTTTGCCATTATTAGGCTAAAGAGTAAATGCAAGCACAGATGACTTTGATCTCAGAAGACCAGCACACAACAAAGCAGGGACTCACCAGCTGAGTGTGCATCCTTATTCCTATCACAGCATCCAACAGAGCAATTGCTAATGGACCTGAACAAAATTTGACCCCATATTGATTTCCAAATTCTGAGCTGAGCTGGCTCAAGTGCAGGCTGCAGTTCTCCAACAATACCATCTTCTCAAATGTCGATATGAAATGGATAGAAAAGGCTCTTAGGATATTCGTAAAACACTATTGGAAACAGGGAATGTCAGACCAAGTCAGCTGAGTCCCTGGCTTTGTTTCAGCCCTGGCTTGTGCTTTATGGGGGGCCAAGGGAACAGGCAGACAGCCAGGGGGTGTTGGAGGTGTCTCAGGCAGCAGCAGAAATGCCTCATGCCTACAGCCCGGGTGAGTATTTAGTAACACCCCCCGGAGTGTGCTTTGCCAGCAGCACCATTGCCGGTTAATGGGAAGTGCAGCTCTGCAGCACAGCAGCAGCTGCCACAGCTCAGCCTGCCCTGGGAGCAGGAGGGATCCTCGGTGCTGCACTGCTGGTGGGCAGTCACACAGAGGGGCTGTGTCAGGCCATGTCACATTAAAAGCCCCTTATTCCTGATCAGTGGTAGGAAGAGGTTATCCAAGCACTTGATGAAAACACCACGTGCTCCAGCACGGGTGACAGCAGGCTGTTAGACACCCGTCCCTGCCCGTCCCTACCACAGACCCAGGACTTGCCCTCTCTGGCAGCCAGTGGGACTGCCAGCCAGGCCACGGCTCTTCAGGGTCCTTCATGTTCTGGGATTGCAGCCAGGCTGTGGTGTGACATCTCAGTATGACCACTGACCCCTCTCACCCACTCACTGCCCACAGGCTGTGGGTGAGTGGTCCCCACACATCACACCCCCAGCCCAGGCAGAGATTGCTGCTGCTGCAGGTGAGTGCCCCACTTTCACCCAAAGGAGTTAATGAGGGTGCCCTGCTCCTGCTTGCTTTTCTAGTTCCCTTCCTTTGAGAGTTAATACATATCTTGGTCTATTTTTTGCACAATAACAACAGCGCAGCTCAGGGGAAATTTGCACGAGGAAAAAAAAGACTTTGTCAGCCAACTGTTTTATTCACCTGGTTTAGCTCTGAGTGCCTGGAAATTGGAGGAGTGCTGGGGCAAGTACCTCCTGGGTGTGCCCTGCTCCTGTTGGCATGTGGGCTCTTGGGGCAGGCAGCTCCCACAGCCAGGTGGCCTGACCCTGAGTGACCAACCTCACCCCTTACATAAAGGCACTTACTGAACACAGGTTATAAAACTCAGCTTATCATTTTCCAAGAGACACAGCTGTTGCAGCACTATGGCCTGCACATGATTCAGCTGTCCTTTGGGGAAAGGCATCTTCCAATCAGAGACATTGCCATGGCCAGCAAGGGCCACGACACCTGACAGCTATGTGGGTCTGGAGGAGTCCTTATTTCCTGGCCTTGAGCCTTGCTGGCAGAGAGGTTCTGAGGAGCTGTTTGCAAGAGGCCATGGCACTAGCCCAAGCCAAGCTGCCTCTGCTCTCATGGGACCACTTCATATGCTCCTAGTTTCTTTAACTAATTACTGCTCTGAGAGCTCAGTGACAAAACAAATTTGTATAGGCCTTAATATTGCTGAACCCTGGCTATGCTGTGCAAGCAGCTCCAGTGAGTGAGGTTTGGAAGAACTGCTATGATAGACCAAGGCTAGATATACAGATCTTCCTAAACTACAGACCTTTGGCAATATGAAAATAATCTTGTTAGAAAAATACAGATTAGATAGGGTAGGTAAAGAGATGGAGAATGAGGGGAGCAGGTATTTGCTCTGCAGAAATATAGTGATCAAGGAGACACCCTGTGATAAACCGTATTACTCAGAGCAGCATCTCAGCAGCACTTGGGTTGGGAGCCCAGCTCTAGCAAACGTAGGTTATTTGGGTGCTGCTGCTGTTATCAGCTTGGCAGCCTTCAGAAGTGATGCCCGAGCTGTTGAACACACAGTGCAAATATGTTTTCAGCTTCTCTGAGTGCAGGATGCAGAGAATAGAGCTGCCTTTCTGGGGCAAGCTGCTGGTTGCTGCTTGGTGTGAACGTGGGCTCACGCTGCCTCTGCAGCGATCGCGGTGGCTTCTGGGCTGGGGCCACTGTGCTCTGTGTAACCCGTGGGCTCGGCTGGCCCAGGGAGCAGTGCAACCCATTCCCTCGCTGCAGCGATCAGAGATGTCCTGCCCCAACACCTGCTTACACAGCAGCCCAGTGCTGCTATCCTCACCTAAAATCAGAGCCTGCCACTGTGACAAGCTGATGCTGCCCTTTCACCTGAAGTTGCTTTTCCTTCTTCACGTAGTTATTAAGGGAGTATGTGCTAAACTGCTGCTGCCCACCTTCCCCCAGGAATACATTTACCAAGGAAAGGTGTGCTACTCATTCCCCTGAGCCTGCCTTTGTGCTCTGGGAGGCCAGCAACAGACTCAGGACTGCCCTTAGGAGCTGCCAGCAGGACGGGACCTCCTGTAAGCACCTCCCTGCAGCATTAAGCTGGAGGAGCTGTTCTCTGAGTTGCTGATTATGCAGGAGGAGGAGACCCAACCACAGGCAGAGCCCCAGACTGGGACAAATAGAGGGGCTGAATCACAGAAACCACAGAAAACAGAGCCAGAAGTGTCTTGGAATACCTTACTGCTTATCAGACTGCTGCAAGGCAGGATTGACACTGGCTGTGTCACTTCGGACACATCTAGCCAACCACTGCTGGCTTTTTCTTGGGTTTTTTGCAGCATTATTTATTATTGGTGGCTTTGCCAGTACCACACTAGGTTCACTATGACCCAGGAATACTGAAGGAAGGTGGATTTCAGTGGGATTTTGTTCCTTCTGCATGGAGAGGAGCACCCATGGTGGGATTTCTTCACCATGGCAGGGAGATTGGCATACCGGGTTCCTGCCCTGATGCTCCAGCAGCAACAGCTCCACAAGCTCCAGAGCATGCCACTATTTGAGAACTGTCCCATGAAGGTTAAGGACAAAAGGATACTTTCAGCCTGCTCTTCTTTATTGCCTTGATTCTGAAATATAGGTGTAGCTTAAGCCCTGTTTGCAGCATCCAGTCCCCGTTCATCACAATGCAAATTGTAGCATTCAGCAGTTTTCACCATAAAACAGGAATGCTTTAATCATAAACCTGTTTGATGCTGATGCCCTGAACTCCACTGCCTTCCTGCACACCATGCGGTGCAAGAGCCCCAGCTCCATGCAAAGATTTGGAATACTGTGAGATGCTTGCCAAAATGCCACATCTTCTTCCAAGATGCTGGTATGTGCCACGGATGTGTTCACAGAGCTGCTTTTGTGGAGCCCATGTTAAGACCGTGCAAAAGGGGCTCCGAGGCAAAAGGAGGGTGTGAAAGGAGACGAGGACATGAGGAAAACCCCTGCATTACTGTGGACTCTGGTTGGCAGCACACTGGCTGGGTGGTTGGTTTGCCCCGTGGGTTTGACTCTGTGCTTTAGCTATGTAGGTGAGGTCCTCTGTAGCTTTCAGAAGGAAGAAGGAGGGATTTGGGCATGCCCTAATTAAGGGGATTTCCTGGGCACCTGAGGCACTGAGGGAAAGGAAGAAAGGTAGTATAGTACTGGAGAGGTCTGGTGCTGCTTGGAAAGGATCCCTAGCCCAGGAGGTGTACAAGGAAGTGAGGAGAGAAAATACTGAGCATGTTATGAGCAAAAAGACCTGTTTGCCCAAGGGAGTGGGGCCACAAGGTTTTCTCAGCAGACAGTGAGCTGGGGGGAAGGAAGGACAAAAAGGATGCCAAAACACCAGTGAGTGTGCAATGCCACTGATCACAGCCTGGTGACACTCAGGGAATTTGGGCAAATCTTTAAGTTGCAATGTTCACAAAATGAACTCTCTATTTATTTAGCTTTGTTTAGTAGTAAAGAGCACAAAGGTCTCTTCACCCTGACAATTAATTTTCCAAGAGTCTAATACATCCAGCATTGCTAAAAGCAAACATTAAACCAGGAACAAATGAACTCATCTAAGCCAGCTGGTGAATCAGCCATGAGCACAGCTTCCCCTACTCCCCTCCACTGCCTAGGGAGCACAACCTCCACCCACTGCAAAGCACAGCATGCAGCCAACTCCCACGGGAGGTCTCAGGTGAACACAGGGAGCAGTACAGCCCATGGGAGCCACCTTCCCTGCACCTTTGGCTAGGTAAAAGAGCAGAGTTGTAAGGAAAGGGGTGTCAAGCCATGATTTTTGGTCACAAACATATTCCTCTTTATTGGACTATCTCCCACAGGAGGCCAAAACTTTCCTTTTGATTAAGAAGGACCAGCTGGTCTATTCATGTCTCCTGCTCTGCACTGTGTGCTCAGTGAGAGGAGGACATCCTTTGGAGCCTAGAGGCATCCACCAGCTCCAGGTTCAAACTCTCTGCCACACACAAGCAGAGATTGGTGCTAGAAGGGTGATAGTGCCAGGGGTTACCTGGTTTCAGAGCTGTGCCTGGCCAGGCTGTGCTGGCCCCGATTCACCCTGAAAGTGTCGTGTCACACAGGCCAGACCTTGGTTACAGCCCCTGGAAAGGTCAGTGAGATTTACACCTCTGATCCTTGGGCTCAGAAAACCTGGCAGCACCAGCATCTGTGGAGGGTTTGTGCCTTCCCCTGTTGATGGACCAGCAACCGATAGTGTCCTGGTGGACTTAAATCAGGTTCTAATGAAGAAAAGATGAGCAATGGAGGAATGGGGTTGTCTCTTCCCTTGAGCTAGAGGACATGTGTCCTTGCAGGGGGGGATTGCATCTTCTCTTGCCATGGGAGCACAGGGAGGGTGCCTGGCCCTGCATTGCGGTGATGGATGCCTGTGGGGCTGCCGTTAGAGACTGTATCACAGTAACTGGTTTCCAGAGGCTGAATTTAGGTTTCTGTAGGTGGTATTTCCCAGCTGTGGGTGTCTGGCGTTGCTACCTTCCCACAGGGTTTCGTATGTGGAATTAACCCCTCCACCACCAAACAATGAACCCAGCAAGCTCTCCGGTGCTGCTCAGGGCCATGCGGACAGAGCTCCCAGACCGTGGTCCTGGCACCCTCCCCTGCCATGGGCACCCAGTTTCACTAGGGCTCACTCACAGCAGAGGACTCCTGGGCTCCGTCATGTGCTCAGGAGGGACATCCCCACGGGGTGCCAAGACTTGCTCCCACCTGCCCTTCAGAAGCACCCCATTTCCTTCAACTCCCCATTCACGTCAGTATATTTGTTCTGCCTGTCCCCATTTCCCTGCTCTCCTCACCTACTGTCCCAGTTCTCCCCACTGGTTTGTCTCCTCACTGCTTCCTTTGTCATTCCCCATCTCCTGCCAGCCAGTCTCAGGCTTCCCAAACCTCAGGGTAAGGACTGCATGGCCAGAGATCATTTCACATGGCCGAGCAATGGGGAGTTCTGGCCTGAGCACACTCCAGTCATTGGTGTCTGGCTGGTGCCTCCTGCCCTGGGTTTCAGCCTGCCACTGGGATTGCAGAGCTGCACTACCCCCTGCTTCTGCTCAACAGCAGCTTGGCTGGCACTAAAGCTTTCGAGAAGCTTCAGCCAGACAGCTGAGTAGGATTTTAAAAGTCTTTTAAAAAAACCTTTAGCAAGAGAAATAATTTTTAAAAATTACTTGTATTTTTAAACTAAAGTGTATCTGCCTGTCCATGGAGCTTGGGTCATGCTCTAAAGCCATTCAGGAGCAGGACTGCCCTCACGTACACTGACTTTCCAGAAGTCAAGTCTTTTTCAAACTACTTGTCAAAATCCATACAGGATTGAAGTCTCTTGAGAAGACATCTCCCCCCTGTCCTGAGCCCCATCTCAGGTAAGAAGCTGTTCCTTTCAGGGATGTATCTTCTCTTGATGGCCAGAAGAAGAGCTCGACCGAGGCACTTTGCTTCTCAGCCACTGAAGAAGAAAGCTTTCAAACGGCGGGATGGAAACTAGTGAATGTGATGATTACACATTTTTTTGTTTCTTTTAGTGGTTCTTTATGTGTTATAAAGAATTTATGATGCTACATATTCATGCCTAACCAGCCAGGCTATTATTTTTCACAACATTTACAGTGCCTACCTCACCCTGAGGATCTCCCATGTCACCTGGGGCAGTCACACCCCTGCCCTGCACACACTGTCCTCCCTGGTCCCCTGAGGTATCAACACCAGGCTTGCCTGCTTATGGAAACCCCAGTGCAGCCACAGGCTCAACAGCTGCAGGCACTCCCCTGTGAGCTGGCCTTGGGCACATCTCAGCAATGACCATGTGTGGGGGCAAGCTGGGGAAGAAATGCAGCTGCACATGTGTCTGCTCAGCTGCTCTGCAGAAGAGGTGCCCAGGTGTGAAGGTATTGTCCTGCCTTTGGGCTGTGAAGCATCCAAAGATGTTTCAATTTGTATGTTTTGTTGTAATAATTATGTCCCAGTAGAAATTATGTGCTTAAGACCAAGGAAATGGCAAGGTGCTCACCCTTATTAGCAGGTCTTCCTTAGTTACTGAGCCTTACATTTATGATTGGAAATGAAAAGCTGACTCACCCTCCCTGGCTACCTTCAGCACTGATGCAGGAGTTTTCTGGCTTTGCTCTGGAGGCACGAAAAATACCAGGTACAACATGAATACAAAAATCATACAGAGAAAAGAGCCCAGTAACAAACAGGGAAGAGTTCCTTTGGCTGAAGCTAGATAGGAACATTATGAATTAATTTTAACTCCAACAGACACTATTGAATGGCTGGAAGGACGGTAGAAGTGCAGTGTTATTACACTGTGCAAAAACTAAGATAATTTCTTCCCGGAATTTGCTTTGCTTCCCTCATATTACTGAATTCACCAGATAATGCCTGTCTGGAATTCCTCTTGCAAAAAAAAATAAACACTCCACAAACGAGAGGAAATCACTAAATCCAACTCAAATGAACATTAAGCCCTCCCAGCCAGCTGAAGCCATGCAGGCTGGGTGCTGGCTCTGGCTGCTCTGTGCCGCATCCTGCCCATGCCACAGCCATGGGGTTTGGGACTGCTCAGGTGGGATTGTGGCTCCTGTCTCCGTGGATCCATTTCCAAATTGCTTAATTAGAAAAAAGACAGCAATGCCTTTCTGCCCAGGACAAAGCTAGGTGAAATGAGGAGGCTCTGGATGTCCTCTGTGAGCCCTCCCAGCCCTGATGCTGGCAGGTCTGCAGGGTGCGGTGCTGGCACACAGAGGACAGAGTCCTTGGTGACTCTCAGGTCAGCCCATGTTTACTGTACAAGAGTGTGCTGCTTTGCAGCTGAGGAGTAGATTTTGCAGATTTCACAGGCATGTGAGTGCTGGACAGAACAATTACAGCTGTGGACAGTTTCATCCTCTTTGCCAAGAGCAGAAAATGGAAGGGCTGCAGAAAGAGACAGTATTATATCCCAAATCTCCTTATTTAATAGTGGAACAAAATGTACTTTTATGCCTGTGCAGTTTGCAGCAGCAAACTGAGGCTTTCTTCCTCTTACCCCAGGGTGCTTTCATTTGTTCTGTCAGCCCATTCCCTGTCAGTCAGAGGATATACATTATTAATGTATGGACTAAATGCTGTTCTCACTCATCCCTTTGCTCTCAAAAGCACCGCTTACATGAAGAGGACAAGGAGGATTTGGGCCCAAGATTTTAATCGTGTCACTCTGATGAATTGGTTTAACACAGGTTTAAATGGGAAGCTTTTTGTTCTGATTTGTTGGGGTGTTTTAATTACCGAAGGGGTTATTGTTTGGTTAAAAAAAAAATCACCGTGGAAGGGGAATACCCCAGTGGTTGCTTGAAGGAGTATCCCTGTAGTTGAAATCACCGTGGAAGGGGAATACCCCGGTGGTTGCTTGAAGGAGTATCCCTGTAGGTCTGTCTGAAACTGCAAGAGATTAAGACTGAAAATGTAGCTTTATAAACTGTGATTATAAACGCTTGGACTTTTTATAAGGAGAAATGTATGTGTCAGGAAGAAATGGCACTTACAAAGGGAGTTTGAAGTTTTGGGTTAATCCTACTCCAACTGAAGTTGAATCAACACCCAAGGCATGTTTTTGACAGTTCATGGGCCCATATCAGGATATATATGAATTGTATTTATGCAGAGCCACAGTCAGGTTGAGCAAACCCAGGACCTGGCTGTTTGTGCCCAGAAAGTAACTGCTTTGGAAAACACAGGATGCAGCAGAACACACATGCAAGCAGGACTCTGGATAACAGTTACAGAGGACTAAGGCACATTAAATGATCCTGAGAGGTGGCTGACTGATGCTACGAAAGATAAAAGTAATGGCTGCAAAACAAAGACCAGCTTCTTGCCCCAATATCCAAAATGTAAGGACTGGACTCATCAAGTCCTGTTCCTCTGATGTGTTCTGCACTTGAGCAGCGTTGGTGGGATCTCTCACGTGGATTCATACTGCCCACTCTCACTGTCATCGTGCCGAGGAGGAGGGTGGGTGGGCTGGGGATTCGTTTTCTCTCACGCAAGACATGTCTCTCTAGACAGAAGGACACTAGATGAAAAATAAATGAGATGATAAAGCAGAAAAAAAGAGGGAAAAACAAACAGGTTGGGCAGGAGATGCTGGAAATTCAGCAAAGCTGATCTGCAAGGTGTTGGCAGGTCAGGGTTCACCGCAGGTAAAACCCAAGTGGTAAGCCTTGACCTGGGAACTAATTACGTTACATACATACCATGAAACACACCCAAGGTTTTTAAGGAACTGTCTGGTTTCTCACTTCAGAACAAGGGCTGCTCAGTTCCACAGTGGTTTTAAGTGTAGGGAGAGCAGGGTGGGGCTGCTCCCAAGCCCTCCTCTCTGGGGCAACTCCTTACCAGCTGAACATTCACGTTGCAGCAAGAAACCTACCTGCCCACTGCTGTGCTGATGACTGCATGGCAAGCAGCGAGCAGAAGGCACTGGGTGGGGTGGCTGTGGATATGCAGCCCTGCTTTCTGCTCCATTTGGTCCCAAGCCTTGCCCTTACATCTCTGACTTGCCAGTTCCCTGTCACTAAATAAGGTCATGTGTGATGGAGGGCTGAAAAGGATAAGGAGGCATGGCAGAGGGAAATGTAGTCTTAAAAACATGCCTTTGCATGAATTTGGATGCTAAGGCAATAAATCTGAATTTAAAATTATATAATCTGGAAAGCAAAGACCTTGTGGAGCAATTAACTTGGTAAAGAAGGAGCAAGAGAACCCCTCAGCTGCTCATGAACTGTTTATCCAGTGAAGAACATAAAGAGGTGGAGAAAAAGTTGTTTGAGCATCTATCAGCTGTGACAACTTCTGTCATAGCAAGGTACCTGTTCTGCAGGGGAAAGACTTGTCAATGTGACCTGAGAAAGAGGATAGAGTGGCTGTAACTGGTGTGCATGTAGGAAGTGGCAAAGAGCCCTGGTCATGGAGCTGGACACAGCTGTTTGAGACCCTGCTGGTGGATGCTGCAAAGGCAGCAGTGGGGTACAGGCAGCTGGGAAGATGCTAGGAAATAATGAGGAGAGAGACCAGGAGGACAACAGGAACAGCCTGATAGCTCTAGCAACTTCTGGGATGCATCCTGGCAAAGCAGGGGTTTGAAGGAAGGTAGTGAGGTTTGGGGGAGGAGTTGAATATGGGAAACCCACAGATGAGGACAACTATCCAAAATAAAGAGGAAGACTGAGGCATTATCTTAAGTAAAAATGGTAGCTGACTCATGTTTTTTGAGAAAGACTTGTACAGCTCTCCTAGAACATTGGCTGGAAATAGGGATGAGGAAAAGACTGCCACAAGAATGGAGAAACTAGAAAATGGTAGACACTGGAAGACAAAAAAGATTTTAAATAATAATGCTGGTTTTGATAGGTCTTCCTAAATTAAAAGGACTGTTTCTACACAATATGAATCTACAGAATGGGACCCACCTCTTAAAACAGGAAAAACAAGAGATGTCTTTCTCAAAAATAAGTGATGTGTTCTGCACTCTGAAATCTTGTAACTAAGGAACTGACCCAAGACTAATCATTGGGATTATTTGTTTGATGTCTCTGCATACCAATTTGCCTGAAATGTGGCTTGAGAGACCAGTCTCAATAATGAAGAATCTTGATTTTAAGTTAAATTCTGCACCATCTGTTTCATTATAATCTGCTTCCGTTCCCTCTCCAGGGGGACAGTAACAGCTTTACTTGTTGTAAGCAGCTGGACATCCAACCTTCAGGAGGAATAGCATTTCAATACTTTCTCTTGTAATCAGATTTATCAACAAAGTCAATGAGCTCTTGGTAGAGCTTATACCTGCCCAAGAGCCAGAGCCTCTTGCAAAGAAATTCTAGAAGGCAGCATTTTTTGACTGCTGAGTTCATAGCTGACAACTTTGTTTCTTTGGTGGAACTTTTCAATGTTCCCATTCTGCTATTTCAGTCTCCCCTTGAATGGGGATTGCTTTCATTGGGCTTTCCTGTTCACTTCCTCCCACAGAGCTTCCTGGAAATGGAAGGACTTCCGTTCTCCCCCTGCCAGCTCTACAACACATCATCTGCTGGAGTCAAATTCTGGTCAAAAGCAGCTCATAAACTTCCCTACTGACAATGAAGTCCAGCATCAGTTTTGTTTAAGTTCCCATCCAGTTTTTCCCTTCCTGAGACACCAGTTACATACAAGCCTGCTCAAGAATACTTGAAGGAATGAGTATTTGGGTAAGGAACAATGCAGCATGTGGAGGTGTGGAATAGGCATACCCACAAGAAGGGATGGAAGAGAAAAAACCCGAAACACTCAAGCGTTTAGCACATTCATTACCACATTAGTAAGAGGAGTGGTGTATTGGTAATTGCAAAATGCCATATAAAGCATAAACTCTTCAAGACATTGTTAGTTTACTGCCTTTAAATGGACCTTGACCATCATTAGCAATCAATCAACGCTGAGCCAGCCTCAAGTGCTCAAAAGCAAACATTTAATGTAAGCAAACACAGAGTCAACTGTTCTTACAGTCTCTAACTGGGATCCTGCCTCTCCCTCTCCTCCTTTCCTCACACAGGGCAGCTGTCAAGGGAAATCTCTTGTCTTTGCTGGTCTCATGCAGAAATGCAGACTCCCTGCTGCTTCCCTGCTCCCTACCCCACACAGGCACCTCGGCTTGCCAGACTCTTCCAGGGGCTGACTGCTCACTTGCCTGGAAGAAGTCAAAGGGATCATTTTCTCTTGGGCTGCTGAGTTGACTTAGCTCATGGAAATAAACACATGACCTGGGTGATGCTAGGGCTCACTGCTGGGACCAGGGAAGGGAGGAGGGAGGCAGAAGAAGTACCATCTCTCCCTGGTCAGTGAGAGCTAAGAACAGCTCTGCTGCCTACAGAGCATGGACAAAGCTCTGACACTCAGCAGGTTTGGTGCAGGCACTCAGCATTAGGTGCTTTGCATCAATTCTCCTTCCTAACTAAAGGAGTACAAGCACCAAAGGAAATTTTGTGCTTTGAGTATTTCTCAAGTGTTTCTCTGGTGTCCAGCACTGCAGGAGGTTATTTTGCAGCTGTAACCCACCACCCTCCCCCATAACCACAGAAACCCTTTCCTCTACCCAGCTGCCTATTCTCACAAATAGGAACAATGGGGATTGCCTTTAAGATACATCCCTTTCTGCAAATTTGGCTGTCTTTAGCCAAGGGTTTTAACAGTCTGGACCTAGGGCCAGTTAGACATGACCAATTACACTGCTTGTGTGGATCCATGAGCCTTGTGTTGAGGGTGGCAGCCTCGTGGTTGGGAGTGCAGCCCCAAAAGGCAGCTCTGCAGGTGCCAGGTTGCTCCTGTCCCTTTGTAGGGAGTGAAAGGTGAAGTCTGGCCACCACTGACTAAAAACAGCGCAGTCAGGGCAGTATTTGCACTTAGTAGCTTTACACTGGACAACTTTATTGTTACATGATTGTGCTCCTACCCATTCACCCACTCCAAGTGGGGAGGGGGAAGGAACACAGAAGTGTTCGGGTCCTGAGAAAATGCTTTGAATCACAGAGCAAGCAAGAGAGGCAATTAATTTCAGAAGTGTCTAAGAGAGTAGCCTCTGTGAAGTCCACAGAGTCATACTGCCCACACAGGGTTTCCAATCAAAAGACTTATGATAAAATAGCAGGAGCAATTTCGAAGTCTGACAGTGACTGTAGTCCAAAAATATCTTACGGCTTTATCAATTGTAATCTGTAAAGTCTGTCTATGTACAGCACTGTATATGTTTTCTGAGACAGACTACTGCACCTCCCAGCCATGCCCAAACTGTCTTCTGATACACAGACATCGATTACACTGATTTCAGTAACACACGTGATTTACAGACTTTACAAAGGTGTTCAAGCTACCAGCATTCTGCACATGCATGTGAATATTTAGCACGCGACAAATTAAGTTCCCACGGACCTTGGGTCAATTATTCTTTGAGAAAAATACAGACAGGCTTTGTCCATTTAGAAAGCAGCCCAGAAGCTGAGAAGTTGTCCTCCTTCGCTAGTGGCAGTTATGACCCAAACAGTGTCACATTCTTTCAGCTGTGTAACAGCTCTTGCTTTCAGATGCACAACACCAAATTCTCTGAATGATTTACTGCAGCAGCAAAACGCAGCTTCTTAACTTTTCTTAACATTGTCCTTAATGAACACTATTCCTTAGACCTCACTAAGAAAAATACTCTCTTCTAGCACTGATCTGGTAAGAGCTAATAGCAGCAGTAGGTGCCCTTTAGAAAATGTATCTCAAGGTTAAGCATTTTTTTCTAAAATCACAATGAATCTAAAGTTACTCTCTAAATACAAAATGCATCAAGTGAAATCTAGTCACAAATTAAAACTATTTTTCTGTTTCTGTGTGGAAAGAAAAAGGAGCTTAATTGCACAGTGACTATCCTGATCTGTTCCCACACTGCAGACAGCCCACTGTGATATGAAACCTGAGTTGTGTCTCCTTCAACACCAGAAATGCAATGGCATTAAGCATTACTGTTAAAAAAAAGTGAGTAATGACAGTAACCAGCAGGACACATACAAACATATTAGGCTTTTCGGGTTTTTTCAGAAGACATCATTCTTCAATAATTCTTTTTGTTGGAAAGACAAAGTTTTCACTCTTCAAAGGATCCACAGATATTCAAAATAAAGCAACCGTTTTATTGCAAAATATGCAGAGACCATCTACAGCTAAAGAAAACATGTACCAAAAGAGAATTAAAACCGTCAGCACGTAACGGCTACTGGAATTTGAAGGCACATCAGGAATAAGAAGTTAAAAATTGAGGCCTATCCTGTCAGCCTGTGAGTATCCTGGGCACTTAACATGCTTTTGTTTTCCAGGTATACTGTCATTTCGCAAAGCACTGAACAAGACACAAAGGCAGCTTGGGTGTTATCCTGTTATCAGTAAACTAAGGGTAAAGAAGACAGACACGATATACTCTTCTGAGAGGTTGGACGGCATCAGCATCCATATGGAAAAGACAGGCAGAAATTATTAAAGTGTAGGGACAGCCTTGAAGAAAACAGGAAGAAATGGTCAGAATGATGTCTAGTGAAAAGTCACTCAAGCATTGAGCCTAATTAGCACTATGCAGTTTTATATACAGTGTAACAGCTACTGCACATTCAGGAGAGCTATCAGCCCAGCCTGGGCTCCCTCACTGCCAGCCTGCTGGTAAGTAAATACTCGGCAGAGCTCAAACTTTAATGAGAATGCTCAGGCATGTTTGGAACCTTGAACTGATCAGGTCAGAGGATATAAAGCTTCTGATAACTTCACAGTAGGCAAACTGAAAGGATTTTCAACGAGTTGGCCTCATTGGCTGCCAACGTAAGAGTTAGTGTGGATCCTGAGAGACACAGAAGTGACTGGGTTTTAGATGGCTTAGAAGTCAACACGGTAACATATTCATTAGCAGGGTCAAAAAACAGCTGAGGTTCCAAAAGGCAGATAAAAAAAACAATAAATATTTA
>NW_008659997.1:40148-49965 GCF_000695815.1 Acanthisitta chloris
TGATGAGACAGGAAAGAAAATGAAAGAAAATATTTACAAATAAGTAATAAACAGCACTTTTGACTTCAGCCAAAAGCTAACTAACCAAAGCATGTTAAGAAGTTGAAAGAGTAAATTAGTCAGAGGACTTAGATGGAATTCAAGTTGGCAACAGCTAATTACTCTTATCCTAGGATGTTCCAGCAATCAGCCACGTCACTGTGGACCATGACTGCTGCTCTCTGATAAGTTCTGAGCACAGAAAAGAGCCCAAGAGAGCAGTGGGACAAGTGCAAGGAATTAAAAAATAAGGAGACACTGTCAGTCAACCTGGAAAATGGCTAGAATAATTTTTATAAAATCCTATTTGTAAACATATGGGAAAGTAACCCAGCAACAGCTACACAGCATGGACTTGTCAGGAATAAAGTATGCCATAGCCCACTACCACCCATTTCCTTCTTTGTGAAAACTGGCCTCGTGGCCACAGCACACGAGGTCCCAAATCTCCCTGTTGTTGTAAAGGCCTTTGACACTGTCGATCTGTGAAGGCCTCACAGATGAAATATGGGGCTCCAATCCATACTGACAACAAGGAGAATCACAGCAGTACAAAGTGCTCTCAAAAAGCCATTACCTAAGGCTTACTGGGAACCTGGGAAGATACTCAAACAGGGTCCTGCAAGGCTTTACCTAGGATCTATCCCACCAGTGTGTTCATGAACAACTCAGACTGAAGAGTAAAAGAGGAAATCTGCAAGACTCCTCCATGAGACCATACTTGGACGAACTGTAAAAACTTTGGTTTGAGATCCATTAGAGACAGGTATAAAGACACTAAATAAAGGCACAAAGTGGAGATTATCAGTGATTCCAAAATGGATCTGGGATGTTGTTGCAAAAAAGTCAAATATGATTCCAGGATATGTTAACAGTACTAATGTATGCAAGTGACAGAGGTTAGTTGTTCCATCTATTCTGCACTAGCCTCAGCCAGTCACATTTTGGGTCACATTTGGACCACACAGTTTAAGAGCACAAACTAGAGAGGATCCAGAGAAGAGCACCAACAATTGACATGACCTATGAAGAGTGATTCAATTAACTGGGTTTACTTAGAAGACTAAGAGAACACAATAGCAATGTTCAAATGAAGGCACTATTTACCACATCTACTGCCAAGAAGAACAGTAAGTAATTGACTTAACTCGCAGGGATAAACTCTTGCTGTGATAACTCTCCAGCTGCACAGTTCAACGGTGGTACATGCTGATTATAAGGTCGTGGGATCCCTTTTGCTGGAAGCTTTTAAGAGTTAGAGAAACACTTGCTGGTTAGTCTTGGCAGATTTGACTCAACCTCAGAGCAAGGAGATGGACTAGAAAACTTTCTGAGATTTCCTTTAATCCACACTCCTCTGAAAGACCTCCAGCACTCAGTCATGCTTTGCACCCTGCTTGTCATTTTCTTAACAGCGACAAAGAAGGAACACACAAATACTTTGTGTGTTGCCATACTATCAAAGTACTGTATGTACCTTAACTTTATATATTTAACAAGAGTATTTTTCAGAGGAAAGCTGTGCCATATTCCCTGAAAAAGCTGAGACAAAGCTTGAACAGATTCCTGTTAGATAACCATGTTGGGACTCTAGATTCCTCCTTTCCCAGGAACCCCAAACCTAAAAGCTGTAAGAGAATTACAACACATACACCCAACCTAACCCATTTTTTTTGAAAGCTACCAAGAGAAGAGAACTCTCTCAGCGACTCAGTATTGTGCCTTATCTATATAGAAACCATAACACAATAGAAAATGTACTAAAAGATTTCCACATAATTTTAAAAATGGACAGCAAAATTCCACAGGCAGCATTTGACACCTTCCCACTGTCTGAGCTACAGCAACATCGCTGACGATGCTACAGAATATGCAAAATCACATACTGAATACCAGGGCAAAGATGAGTTTTGGAGCCAAGTTCAAAATCCACTGCAAAACCTGTAAAGTTCTAAACAGGTAAACCAAAGGCCTCCAAGTTATATACAGTAGAAGAAAGCTGCGTAGACAAACACAAGTTGACCTGTACTTTGTTTGTGGATTCTGTAGGACTAACGAAGTTTACTGGTCAGACCCCAGAAGACCATGCTTCTAGCAAAGCCCAGTAATTATCAACTGGTTAAAATGAGAAACAAAACAGACCTCGAGCCTATCAGTATTTGATGATAAGACATTCCACCTATCAGCTCTTCTTATCAAGATGGGAAAACAGTCCAATATAGTTTATAGAAATGCTACAAATCCTTCATTACCATGTGGTTTGCCAACAGCCTGTGGTCATTAGCATTACTTACTTGAGCTGAAGTGTTTTCAGCAAAAACCAAAAGGGATTGTCTCCAGGGATGTTTCAAGCACATTGCATAAAGCCAACTATTTTCATAAGGCTACACAGCAAGTGGCTTCAACTTCTATTTCAAACTTTTCACACAGCTTTTGGAGAGCAAGAAACCAGAAGCCCTTAGATAGGTAAAGCAGAGGTACAGAAACAAGCCTAAGTAAGTCTGAGTAACAAAAATTGCAAAACTCTTCTTGATTACTCAGTAGTCCCCAAGATAGTCTCATCGCAATCACACGTGCTAACCTGCACTCTCAGAGCTGCAGTGAAACCGTTTTCGGGACTCACTTAAAATGCGATTTCAGATGGTGCTTAGAGAGATTCCCAGATGTGAGCTTCTGGAAATCCAACACACTCTTTAGCTGTTCCATGAGTATCCGTGACTGCTGCTGCCCATACTGGCACAATAAGAGCCCTTTACCTGAACACTGACCTGGCACAAAGATGAATCTTTCTCAAGGGAGCACAGGAAATTCTCCATGCCTTTTTTTTTTTTCCCTCACAGAGTTAGACAGCTTCAAGTTCCATGGCTGTCCACAGCCAGGAAATTAATTTTCTAAGTGCAGCAATACTTGATTTTAAAAGCAGGCAGGAAATAGGACATTTTACATTTCAATTTCATTTTTAATTCTCTTTAATCAGACACATTACAATGCACAACCATGTCTTTAGTCAGGTACCAGGGTGTGCTATCCTTCGGATCAGGAAGAGGTAATGGAGAACTAGTCCTTCCTCTGACCTTTTAGGTGTAAGGAGCATTGCAGATATTCTAAATGAGGACGATTACCACATTTAGTATAGCCTTTATAACAATTCATTAACAGCTTTCATTTACCTTTGTAACTGAAATTGCAGCTACTGTAGCTAGGGATCTTATTGAACTGAGGATCACATAGAAACCCCATCATTTCACAGGGTATTTTCAGCTCAAGCATCACAGTTTTGAAAACACAATTCTAACTGAAGTTAACCATCTCACTAGTGATGCAGCTTTCCAGCTCTTCAGTGCTCATTAAGAGAGATTTTTTTTATGAAACAAAGTCTTTTTATTTAATGCCACACGATCTGAATTGAAGGAATAAAACATGTACTTCACCTCAGGACCAAGCTATTAGGGATACATCCCCAAACATTTTCCAAAGTAAAACCAGATTATCAAATACCAATCAGCGCAAGAAACATCTTTATCCATTTGCACTCAGCGTGTTTTTAGACAAACTACAGCATTAGAACATTGAAGTACCTCTGCCCCATACAGCACAGAGGTCGAGAGATCACTTGCCATGGGGAGCCAGTTTGTCAGGATGTACTGATAACATTAAAGGGAAATAAATGAAGCATTACATTCTGATGTCAGGTGTACAAGTGCAGTGGTGGATTACGCTGAGGAGAACAACATTATCTATAAAAGTTAAGTGGTATACAGGTTATTCTGGAGTGACTATAATACAGAGAAACTTTATGCCAAAGTAAGTATTTACAGAAATACTGTCACAGCAAAGAGGACAGGAAGCTAGTCTCACAGAAGTAGTTCAATAAAGAGCAAATGAGTGGACGAAGACAAAGGCTTTGACTTTATATAATAAAATACCAAGTGCATCCTTTTAAGTGAATGAGTCTTTGAGACTATGGTCCTAGACTTTAGGAAGCCATTTGAAGGTCAGATGTACAGTCCTGCTGCATAGCAAGGGTTACTTGGACTGCCAAAATTATTACATCTATTGTAAACTCCACAAATCACAGCAATTCTAGTATTGCTTCTCATTACAAGGTCAAAACTAAAGTTCTGAAATAAGCCCCCTCCAAATGCCAAAGATGGGATTTTGTATAATAGACCTTCCAGCACAATTTAGATGTTTCACCACTACTTCTGTGCTATACATCTGGGATTAGAACTCAGCCCAGAACACTTTAAGGGCAATTATGTTTATCTGCTCAAATATTCTTGGCCAGAGTTATTATCCAGTTTTTTTCTTGTCAATACAACTTTAATCACATCCGATTTCTTAAAGTAGCCATATTATTTTAGTTACTTTGGCTCTTTTCCAACAGGCTTATTTTAAGCTGGTTGTGAAGGAGGGTTATTAACGGCTGGCTATTTTATGTATTTCTTGAAGAGCTGCTACTGAAATAACCAGGCACATTTGAGGGGGAACATGTGTGGTTGACTGCTCAAAATATCATCAAAAATATTTTCAAATTCACTTTTCAGCTGAGAGCAGAGTTGCTTTAACCTAGTGTTTGCGAGCATTTTCCAAGGCAGCATTCCCAGAAGCATTCAATTCTGCCACTTCCCAGCTTCCTCAGCCAGCTACCTAAATAGAAAGTGTAACAAGCATAACCAGCATCTCTCCAGTGCATGACTTTAAGGAACATGATCCCTCACAGTAAAGGAATCCCATTCCAAATGGCTTGCAGTATTTGGACTCCAATACACAGGACAAAAACGTAGGGGGAAGTCTCACGGTTCTCATGCAGCTGCTCGGGAGTGTGTTGCGCCCTGAGCCGTCACCTTGACCACTAGTGGCTGGGCTCAAGCAGGCACCACACTGGGCAGTAAAGCCCATCAGCTTCCCTTTCCACTTTAAGATTAATTTACTGTAATGTACATTACTTTCAGTGGAATGATACTGCTCATGTTTTGGCAGGATGGGGAAAATTCCACTTTTGTCTTTTTAATTATTTTATAAGGCAGATAATGCAGAAAATTGAAACAGAATTTCTACAAGGAGTTAATCTGTGATATTGTAAAATCAAAGTACTACTTTATTAAATGAGTTATTTTACACAATATGAACATCAATATAATTACAATTGTAAAAAATTTTTTATAACAAGTATGGACTGATTTTTCAGGATTTCCAAATAGGGCACAACTGTACATTTACACAGAATTGTCTTTGCATGAAGCCCAAGAGGGAACAGCATAAAAATATGAATGTTTCTGTAGCCCCTTCATTTTTGCTGATCAACAGTTTTAGAAAAGCAGCTGCAGGTTTGTTATGTAAGGTCTGACAGTAGAAGAGTCAATAGGTGCCATGACTTCACCTATAAAAAACAAGAACAACTCAGTTAAGCTGAACCGTTACACAATGCTGCTTATCCCTGCGTGAATGAAATACCATAATGCTGCCTTTTACCTCATTTCAGCCTTTTATTAGAGCCACTTTCAGTTACAGCCCAACAACTGGCTACTGGGAAATCTCTCCTACAGCTAACACAGAAGTTTTGTATTTGCATGCAGAAAAATCTGCATTCACTTGCATAGCTTCAGGAACAAAACAGCTCAATTGTTGGAAATATACTAAACAACTGTTTCCCTTACATGTTTTGTAGCAACAGACAGATTGTATTTATTGTATGTATTCTGTTCAAAGCAAAACTAACCTTTCAAAGCAAGAACTAAATAATGAAGTATTTCTACAATGCCAAGGATGACCATTTGAAATAGCATTAAACCCTTTTAAAACAACCTCCATGTAAGTATTAGCTTGCTTCTTGCTTCTCCTTTTAACAGTTCAGGGGTATAACTTCAACCTACAGTAGTTTTCATATTAAAAGAAATGAAGCGAGTTTTAAGTCCCAGTTGTCGGTGGTTAAAAAAATTATTCATAGCACAACTTTCTCAGACAATCAATTAAAAAATAAGGTAATAACCTGTAGATAACTTTATGCCTGAACATCAGCCAGTTCTGGAGGAAGTGGAGTCTTAGGGTGCTTGCTTTCAAAGTGCTGTTTGAAGGTCTTGGGATCCGGCATTTGAGTCTGATTAGAGAGAGACATGAAGCTTTATGCACAGTATAAGAGTTAAATAATACTACAAAACCTACTCCCCACTGTATTTTATTTTCTTTTCCCTGAAACAAACTGTCTCCTTCATGACACTGCTCCAGTGACAGAAGCACCATTAATTCAGGTGCAGGGCAAGATGGAATATTTAACCTCCTACTTTCAGAGGTGCTTTTAAGCACTACTATCCCACTGTTTCGGCATGTCCATCAATCGTGTTACTCTTGCTAGGTATCTCCCTGCAAATCTTGCACTTCACGTGCTGGTTAGGTGGAAAACTCACCTTCTTTACCATCTTCTTTCTCAACACCTCAAATATAAATGTTTATCCTTTTCAGAACCAAATCTTTATGAAAGCTACTTCTTTTGTTTATCAATAGGCCAAAGAGTTACACAGCACGAACTGATGCTCTACTTGGCACAAGCTATCTCAGTTCTGCTACAACACAGTTGCAGGCACCAACTGCCCAAAGTGATTGATGCTACAGCCTGATTTCAGAAGAGGAAGAGCTGGTTACAAGTACTTAAGCGAGCAGCCCTTAATTTGGGATCTTATTTAAGAAATTTAATGTGACAAATCTATTCTGGGCCTGACCATTTAAGTGAAAATATCACGTTTATCCTTCAGCTCCAAAACAAGCACATTCAGGAAAACCAGCCAGAAGGACAGTACAATCTGATTAGCACTTACATGTCTGTTCTCTTGTCAAGTAAGTTATTCTAGAAAAAGTTGCTGTGTATTAAACTTACACTGAAGCTTTTGGCACCACAGCTTTTCCTCTCTACATCAACACTGATGATCAGTGATTCTCAGATGGGCCAATTCCATCACAAAGACAAGAAGTTTCCATTTGGAGGTTAAACAGGAAGTGATCTCACACTTTTTAGTTTGTACCTCATCCTAACAACACATGCAGACACTGCAATACAAAGGCAAAATAACTACCCAAACCAGATCTGTACAGAACCTCTCAGATTTTCTCCTATCTCAATCATCTGTACAGCTGAGTAATCTGTAAGCAAGTCACATAACAGATGAAAAAAAATGCTTCTTACAGCAACAAGCTAGACAACCATTTAAGCATTTTAGTTTCCACTATATAATCTTCTAAAATCTCTGCTCTAGGCTGCAAGACAGACCTCCCTATATTGCTATTTTGACTTCAGTTCCTCTTACCCTACAGACAGTGCAGGTATATATCAAGGCAGCCTTGGCTGCAGCCTTCTGATCATGTCCTTGTTTCTTTTTTTGCTCAGCTTGCTTTTTGGCATTTTTCTGCTGCGACTGAATCTTCTGCTGTCCACGAGCCATATCTACAAACAAAAAAGAAGACATTTAGTCTACAAATATGAGAAACTGCTGCTGCTATCTGACTCAGGAGCTGTAACCATGAGCACAATGCAGTCATGTGCTCTGTCCACAAGGCCTACAACTCCCATAACTCAAATACAGCAGACATCTGTTCAAGCTCTTTGCTATGTAAAGACTCTGGTGTTAGTATCATTCTTAAAATATGCACCAGAATCATTAGGCCATTCTAAGGTTTATTCCCCTAGAAAGATTCATGACCTACTTTTGAAAAGTTTTTTTAATAGTTAGAATGACTGCAGTTAACAGAAACTTTATTTCCAAAGGTACAGAAAAAATCAGGGGCTTGGTTGTTTTGGTTTTGGGTGGGTTTTTTTCTAAAAGCTTAAGACTCAACCTTTTTTCCTGGAACTTGAAACAGGTTTCAAGAAAGGTAAATCAAAGTATTAGCCAAGGTATATTACTGTGCTTGTGAGCTGCTTTGGAGTGGGGAATACAAAGAACAATGGGTCACCCCCTCCTTACTCAAACCTATTTTTACAGGTGACCATGGGTATTTTATTTTCAGCCAAGTTTACATGCACAGGTATTTCTCAAAAAGAAATAAAACTGCTCCCACCAGGAGCCATTACTCCATGTAACACAGGAGCATAAAGGAAGCAAACACTATTGCCATATGCCATTACAAGGTTCACCAGAAGAAGACATGAGATCCGAGACTCATATTCCAGGGAGCAACAGGACAGCACATTTCACAAGAGCAACACACCCCCTGCATGCAGCCCACTGGGACACCTGACTCGGCCTGTGTCCCACCCCCAGAGCAGGCACCAGGCAGGATTTGGGCACACCAACAGATTAGGCTCTGGAGGGTGGTTATATAACCCAGCACCCACTTTCTGCTATTGTCTCTCTCCCAGTCCCTCACGGCCCACGCGCGATCCACTCGCGTGGCTCTCTGAGGCACAACGCCGAGCACGGGACAGCCAGCACAGCCCATTGTTCTCAGGACAACCAGGAAAGTTCAGCGTTCCCAGGAGGCTGCTTGGGCACTGCCCTCTGCAGAACCTGGGCACTTGCTCCAGCTTTGGTACTCATGGGACACACACACTGCACTGGCTACACCAGGCCTATAGCGCAGCCCTTCCCACCAGGACCTACAGCAAGGAAAAGACCTGTGGAAGCAGTGACTGACCTCCAGCAGCTATGTGTGAAAAGCCCTTATAAGAAGCCATTATGAAACTGAAGTGTCTATGAAACATCAACAACATGTGGAAATTCACCGGTATTGTGAGAATTTCTGGACACAACATTATGGTGCCTAACAGTGACAGTCCTGAGTGCCAGGACAGCTCCTGTGGATTGAGAGAAACCTCTTGGGCCACAGTCAGGTTCTTTCACGGTATCAAGCACCACCACATAGCCCTCTGCAGAAGTGTTACACTACATCCTTAGTGCTCTCTCCTCTTCCCCCACCATGAAAATACACAAGTCCACGCGGCTAACAAAACTGAACACAACACAAATTCCATTCACAAGCACATGGAAATGCATGTGGCATTCGACAGTTTCCATAAGATACAGCATTAACAGGACTAAAAATCCCAGTCTGTGCCACAGCCACTCCAGAACACCCCAGCCCGGGGCCTCACACTGTTTACATCAGCACGGCTCAACCAGGACACTTGGGCTCCCATTGAAATGTACAAAGGAGTAAGAAAAGGTATTGCCAATAGCTTTGCAAGCACTAGAAGGAACCAAAGGTTTTATTTTTGTTTCTATTTTACCAGCATTACAGTAACCTCCCCCGAGGTCAGAGGGCTCCTGAGAAAATACTCAGATGCAACAGAAAATAATTCTTTTCACAAAGTGTTTGCATATTATTTTTAGTGCCTTGATAAGAGCTCGTTAAGTAGCACATTGCAAGGGCCAACCACACCGAGCTGGTATGTATTTGGCAATTGCTGGTTTTAGTTAAAACACAAACAAGAAAACATCACTAAAAACATCTGCTCGGAAATATCAACCACCACATGATGCCCAAGACCAAAAACCCAAGAGTTTAAATACCGCAAATTACACTGATACAGCTGAAACACAAAGTGTTTCTGAGACACAGAGAAAATGCAGATTATTTGGACTATCAGTATTCTGAGAGGGTGACAAAAGCCATCCCAAAGTTCGTATAAAAGGACGACGAGATCGTCTACAAGGCTAAATCTGTATTTCCATTGCACAACACGGGTAAGTGTTGTTTTCCTTATCGGGCACACCCTCGGCGCCCAGCAGCCCTGCTGTCCCCAAGCACAGACCGTGTGAGCGGCAGGACACCGAACACCGCCGAC
>NW_008659998.1:0-11656 GCF_000695815.1 Acanthisitta chloris
TATATTACTGTATTATATTATTTCTCTATTATAGCTTGTATTGGTGAAGGACAATTTGGGCATCCTTGGAAGAAAGTGTGCCCAGTCAGATGATATATTATGTTAAGCATCACAAACCACCCACAGGTGTACTAGGAACATGCAGATGTCTTGTTCATAATGCCTTGAAGGCTTTATTTCAGTTATCTCAACTTAATGATCAGGGATATAAAAGCATAAGGATTTAAGTGAGTTGTTTGATGCCACACACAGCAGCCAGCAGTTAGGAGAGGTCATAATGTAGGAATTACTAATTTCTTCACTTTTCAGTGTGAGATACTGTTGCTTTGCAGCTGAATGCCCCACATCAGTCCTCTACAGGAATGAATGAATCTAAACAAATTCTCCAACATTTACTTTTTGTAGTGGTAACAAAGAAGTAAGTTACATTTTGGAAATGCTAGGCTTTTCTTTATTATCAGCCCTCAGTCAGAGCTTCACATATGCTCATTTGTCACTAACAAAATGCTACTGGAATGAATAATTCACAATAGATAATGCATTTGTTGAACTTTGTCTGTTTCCCTACTTCTAGGCTTTTTACAGCAGTCACAGAAAAAGTTTCAAAAGAAGATTCCAGGCTTAGAAACACTTAGCTTGAAGTACATGGTAATCTCCTTGACTTCAATAGGACCACTCAGATGTTTATAATGAAATTCGTAGAACTATTACCAGCTTACCAGAGCCATCTTTTGAACTTTGAATGTGAAACTAAAATTAATAATTTTTCACCAACATTTGAGTTTAAAATTAACTTTTAAAGAATATTGAAACTAGAATGCTTTAATGTACAAATAATCATAGATAATGAATATGAACAGTCTTGTGCAAAGCTGAGGTTTAACTGGGAATAAATGAATATTTATTGAAATTCTGTTCCCTCTGTCCAAATTTCTAATACAAATCTCCCCAGAGCTATCAGTGTAGAACTGACAGGAAAGATCATCTGTGTATACTGGAACAAATGACGGTCAAATCCTTTCTCTAATATCTAGCACAGGGCCACTTTTAAGTATTATATTGTTTTCTGTTTGGTGCCTCCATTAGGCTGATTTTCCTCTCGAGTTTATATGTAGTAGTCAGTAAGAACCTAATGGAAACCCATGAACAATGAAGTATAATGAAGCAAACCAGAGGAACAAGGAAATGGGCCCATTGTTTTCATTATGATTATGGAATAAAATTTTATATTCCTACTTGCAGTGTTTCAGCAAATGACCCACAATATTATGATCTTTTAATATTTTGTCCAATCACATTCCTTACCACCCCAGTAAATTTTACCAGGTGGCAATTTGGCCTGCAGTATCTCTTAATGTCTTTTCAGTCAAAAATAGACTGCTGCAGATGAAGTAGAAATAATCCACATGCCACATTCCTCCCACCTCTGCGAAGAGGAGTAGAAATCAGAGAAAACATCAGTGGTTCCTCAAATTCAGTTTAAATCACACATCGTGGTTTTATGTCTTCGGGGAAAGAGGAATTTGGTTTCATTTTCTTAAAGCACAGCTAGAGGAAGTTATGCTTTTGTAAAGCTATAGGAAGACTTGATCTAATCACATTTTGCTTGATCTGCAGGTATTGTTTTGTTTTGTTTTGATTAGGAGTTGGAGTTATTCTTCATAATCTTTAAGGAAATTTCCCTAGGAATGTAAGTTTTTTTAATGTGTTGATACGGCTTACGGTCTACCGAAGCATTAAATTCAGAGGAAGAGGAGAAAAGATTACATGTGTATTTGTACACACACTCTTGCAAGTGATCTCACATAAGGAATCACCTTGAAAAGTAACAGCAAAAGAAGGTTTAGTAGAAATTTGGAAAAGCAGGACAAATTTTGATGGCAAGATTTATGCTACTACTTAATACATGGATGAAACACACAAAGGAAAATCAAAATTGAATCAATTTAGAATGATTTACAGGAGGTCACAATGAAAATGGTAAGGATGGAAAAGGGTAAGGGTGAAAAGGAATTAGAGAGACCCTTTCATTGGGTCACAAGGTGCAGTGGATCCCTTTGCCAAACAGACTCAGACTTGACAATTTATGTCTAAAGGATTTAGCAACCTTGAATCTATAAACTAAATTAACATTTTAAAAGTGATTCAATATAATTTACTATAATTACAATGGTGACAATTATAGATCTGACATGGCAATATTTATGTGATACTTGCTATAGCGTATTTAAATCAATTCACACACACACTCACACAGACAAAAAGATGTATGTGCAAAGGTATAACTGTGAAAAATTCCCCTCAGGTGTCAGTGAAATACTCACGTTGAATGCCTAAGCATTCTCAGTGAGTAAGAGTTGAGCCTCAAGGAGTATGAGCCTAGGCCTCATTGTCAGCTTTTGATGATGGTCCTCTGAATATCACAAACTGGAGAGTTCATGAGCTCTGAGAGGTGTTCCACTAAGAGGGAGGTGCTGACACATCTGTCTGTGGTCCAGAAGAGCTCAAGGGGCATTACTTAGGACTGCTATGTGCAGGATCACAAACATCACTTAGGACTGCTATGTGCAGGATCACAAGATTATTGGTTTAGTCGCTTGTAAAGTTTCCATGGTAATTACTGGAGTTTCCAAAACACATGGATCAACCCACTCTATGATGAGAAGCCATAAATATATTCCATTTAAGCACTGCTAGATTCTTGGTTTTCTGCACATAAGGAAAAAAGGAAGGACATTTTCTAGCAGATGTTTGACTGCAACAGACATGAATAACTTGTATCGTACAGGGATGCTGAATAGCATGGGTATGTGGGTCAGATGTCTCTAACAGCACTCCTGAGACTTATACAAGTCTGTCATAACACAACACATTAAAGTGGTGAGCTTGTTCATATGCTATATGCTGTAACCTCTACAGCTTACAGCCTGGACTTTGTCAGTCTGGTAAAATGACTGCAATGACAGCAACACAAACTGAACAGAAGTACTCACTCAGGAAGAGTTTTGTCTCCTTCTTTTGCATTGTCATACAAAGTGGCTTTAACAGCTGGGACTACACATGAGGGGTACATTGTCAGACTGGAAGCCATTAGGTTAAACTCTCTGGAATATTTATTTCCAACATCTGGAAAGTAATCTGATTCTGCTGCAGGCAGCTAAGTTTCCTATGCTGTCAACCCATGAAGCTGTATGTGAGTTTGCTGGTCATGTTAACTGGTAGAAGTGATCAGGAATCCAAGACAGAGCTCTCCTGTGTTGTTTCAAAAGCAAATGTGAACCACAAACAGCCACTGTTAAATTTGACAGAGAGTACAAATAGAAAGTCAACCTCTTAAAACATAAATGTCCCTAAATACTTGGGAAAAATTAATTTAAACCCCATTCTATGCAGTTGCAGTTTTAGGTGTTTAAAGTTTTAAAACATAACTGTCCTGAAATACTTGGAAAAATTAATTAAAAACCCATTCTCTGCAGTTGCAGTTTTAGGTGTTTAAAGTTATCTTTTGTAAGAACACAATATATCTGCCTTTGCATCTCCCTTCCACACTCCTTGTTACTAGGTTTCAGATACTTCGCATTTTGGATGTAGAGCTTTGCACAGACTAACACAATATATCTGCCTTTGCACCTCTCTTCCACAATCCTTGTTACTAGGTTTCAGATACTTCACATTTTGGATGTAGAGCTTTGCACAGACACTTCCTCTTGTCAAAATTGTAGGCAAATTAGGTGAACTTTTCTTGAGTTACAGATCTTAAAAATAGGTTTCGAAAAGCATCTATCCTTTTGTGTCACTTCTATGAAATAATATGCCTTAAAAGTTTGCTCCTTTCAGGAGAATAACTCTGAAAAGCCATGATTTTTAGGAAAAATCACAGGCTTTCAGGTCTAGCAATTGAAGACTCTTTTCCCTATGAAGAATGGCAATGAATGCCTTTGAAAGATTTGACTTGAAAAAGTGATTAACCTTGATGCTGGATGCACCGAAAGCACCAAGGACTTTCTGGACACAAAAAGGAAACTTGCAAGGTCTTTTATAATGTCACCCTAAATATACATTTTGCAGATCAAGATCATTTAGGTTTACCATTCTTTTCATGCTTCAAAGTTGAATGGGAGAAGCTTGTTTATATAAAAACCCCAGCACTGAATATTTCATGAGAATCTCAAGTCCATTTTGTATTATACGCAATTTTATGCTTGTGCCCTTTGCTAATCTAAACAGGCTTAATTCTACTAGGCTGTGGATATTGATAGATTTGCATCAGTTTTTTTACATCTGAGGACTAAATTCTTGCAGTCAGTCACTGTGATGGCCAACAGCTGGACTGAAGGCCTCTCAACTGAGAACAGCATTGACCTTGACAAGATAAGCCTGAACCCATGAGACTAACAAGGTGAACATCTTGTGAAAGAAGAAGAAGAGAACCACAAAAGGAGGATGTTTGGAATAGTTTGCAAGAGCACATGTAAGCAGCTATTAACCAATAAATTAGCCATTAGCATATCACTGATCAACAGGCAGTTAACATGGTGTGGGAAGAACAATATAAAAGAAACATTGTAAAAAATAAATTTTTGCTATTGCTGCAGAACCTGTGTCTTCTCCATCTCTACATGCACAGCGATGTCTACAACAAGCCACCATACATTTCAGAGTAGAGTTGCTGAAAACCCCACAGAAAACATCACAACCAGCCTATGTCCCTCTGTCCCACTCCTGTCCCTCATCCAGAGGAGGACTACATTAGTCATGAAGCTCCTTATTTTGAAATGACATTAACAACTAGCGCAGCAGTAGAACTTCAAATAATTATTGGTATTTTGCCTTTATTTGTGATGGTAGCAGCTTCAAATTTTTGAGGCAAGCTGCCATGTAAGCAATAATTCAGATATATTCCCTCTGAGGAGCTCTGGGTGTGATTTAACTGGATATTTTTAAATTTTCAAAATAATAACTGAAGTGGCCAAATGAGAAGATATTTGTGAAATAATTCATTGCAAAATGTCAGACCTATCGCTGAAATTTCATAGTCTCGTGAAGGCAAATCTTTACTGAAAGACTTCTACTGATAGGTGAATGGATTATGAAAGAGACATGAGCATACGTTCTCATATCTGCATCAAAATGGGTGTTGAATCTCATTTTCAGATTTCAGTACTTATATTTGAATGAGGGTCTGACAGTGGTGGAAATCACTGTTTTGTTAAATTTCATCGGAAACAGAATGCAAAACAAGCTCACACCAAAACTTTCTATGGAAAACATGTTTACTGACTTCAGAAGGTCCAAATAACAGGTATAGCATTAGATGTCAAATTCTGCTAAATCTCTTGTAGTCTTTGTAGCAGTCACTCTGATTTAGATTAGCTGAGCATCAGCCTCATGGTTTTGTTACCATGTAATAATCAGTATTTATAATTTTTTCACATGAGACTTTTTCCTTTGAGATCTTTTACAACCTTACAGTTGTATTCGCTTGCTAACATTAAGACCATCATTTTAGATAACAAAAACCTGGGGATCTCACTATTGCTAACTCTTTTTTTCTTTGCCAGACAGAATAATTTTGAATTATACCCAAGGGTCATATTTTGATCTCATCTGTGCCAATGACGTTACCTGATATTTTCTGGCATCAACAGCATTATAGTAGTTTAGAACTTCCTTAGCTTTCAGAGCCCTCTAGAGTCCAGCTCTGTTCTAAATTCCTTCAAATATACCAGGTTAAAGGTTTATCCATGCTATGCCTCATTTATATTTTGAGATTTAAAATGCCATTATCTTTACATAGGATGACACTGAGAGGCTCTATAGTGAAGTCTGAAGAAAACTAGGTTTTGTGATTTCAGTCTAAATCATGACATAAATATGTCTACACATTCTTTCTGGTAGATAGGTCAGTCAAGCTAGATGAATTTGAAATAAATGCACAAGAAGCATCAGACCAAACAGAGAAGCTATGTTCATAAGTCACCCAGACTTGATGGTGCTCACCTTGGAGCTCTGAGGGAACTCAAATGTGAAATTGCAGCCCTTCTGACCAAAGCACACAAACTACCACTTCAAACACTCGCTGTGACAGAGGCCTGGCTGATTGCCAGCATCATTCCTGTATGCTGCAAAGTTTCTAGAGGGTACCTTGGAAACTGCAGGCTTGCTAGGCTGACCATTCTTGGTGAGATGGTAGAGTCTGTAATGAGGAGGGAATTCCCTGATTTCACAAGTGGACAAGGTCTTTTGGGGCAAAAGAGGCAGCAGGGCTAGTGAGAAGGGAAGTCCGGAGTCACTGATATATTGGAGCTTTGTGGAAGTGTCAGCTCTGTGGATAGAAGGGATCCACTGTATCATTCATTGAGGTTTTCAAAAATCTTCTGTCAAGTTTCCATGCTATATGTTACCAAAGAGACAAATTTGCAATGGAATTGGAGGAAAGGTTCCTTTATGGACCGAAAGCTGTTTAAATGGTCATAATTAATGGTTGCTTTCCACAATAGAAGAAAGTCAGGAGTAAGGTTCCAGAAGGACTGTTTCTGGGGACAAAATTATGCTACATCTCCATCACTATGCATAAATGACCTGGAAAAAGGAATACACAGTGAAATCTCTAAGTTTGTGGGTGATGCCAGCTTACTTCAGCTAGCTTATAGAATGTGGATGGCATAGACCTAGGTGAAAGAACCAAAGGGTGGCAGGTAATCTTCAGTGTAGTTAAATATATAGTAGTGGAAAAATAATCTAATCCATGCCAACATGATGCTGAACTTGGAAAATGGCAATTACTGCTCAGGAAAGTAATAGTTTTCCATCTTCTGAAATTGTTACCTCAATGTGCAGCAGCCAACAAAAAAAGCAAAAGGAATTATTGGTCAGTGTGTGAAAAGGTACCCACCCATACCTTGTGTACTATGTATTGCTTTTGTGTCTGTTTGTAGGGTGCAACGGGGCTAGACAATGTACAGAGATGTGCAACAAAAATGATGAATGGGATGGGGTAAGGTGGCTTATGTGAATAAACTAAAAAAACTGTAACTCTCTACTTCAGACACCAGAAGTCTGAGAGGGCAGATGTTAGAGATTTATAACTCATGAACGTGGTAACAAAGGTTAAAGCAGAACTGTTATTTGCAAAATCCCACAATACTGTGTTCAGGAGCCCAGTTTAAACAGATAAAAGGAAGAACATTTTTCCGTGTCAGCTAATGGAATATGTTACAAGAGGAGGCTGTGGAAGGAGACAGAAACCAGAGGAGATGCAAAAGGGGGTCAAACACACTCACACATAGCTGATTCATCCACAAGCAGACACTAAAGGGACTAGGTGAAGCTTTAGCCAAAAATAACCTCAATGCAATATTATAGATATTTGGGGTAGGAGAAGGACATGGACTACAGGAAGTGGCCAGGCCTGTGTGTTTTTCTTCTGAACACCATTGCTTATCATCACTCCTTTTGCTGCATTCGCTGACCCTTAAAATACTTTGAAATCCTCAGTGTGACTTCAATGAGAGATAGAAATTAAGGGTTTAGGGGATGCAACAGACAGAATAAAGGGAGGAGGTGAGAATCAAGGGGTAAAAAGTAATAAAAGAAACCAGGAAGCTAGACGAGACAAGTTCTTTGAAGGTATTGAGGGAATAAGTAGATGCTGTCTAGTGCTGCCCTCTTCCCTGGGACATGAGAGGAAATTTCTAAACATGCAGACTGCACATGGCTTTGTACAGAATTTTCCAGTTTATGTCTGTATAACCATGAAATTAGCTGTAATATTTCATCGCTCATTAATCAGACTACCTAAAAATAACTTGCTAAAAATAAACTGGACACGTCATAAACAACATTGCAGGGTTCTGACTGCATCATCCATCTCTTACGTGCTGCTATCAGACTGTACCATCTTTCTCTGTACTTTGCCTGTACTGCAACCTCTTCCCCTCCTGGGTATGACACAGCTATAAGACCTTACACTAGAATGATGTGGCAACAGCTAAGCTATGAAAAAGAGCTGTGAGAAGCCTGCATTCATGTATCCTCTATGCTGTGGCCTGAAAATTTCACTTAAGCTCAAATCCTTACTCAAGCTATATTGTATATAAACTGTTCCCATGTGTCTTGCTAATTCCAACCTTGCCTTACTGTCTTCACTTCTGTCTTGATCTCAGACCTCCCTCATCACTACAGACTTACCTGGTCTGCTGGGTGAATGTGCCCATCATCTTGTCTGCTTTTCTTGCAGGAGTACTGTGGCCTGTGAGCCTTGCAAGTGAGGACCTGCATCTGCCTACCTTGTTGTGACCCTTGGCTACCCACTTGTCATGCAGAGTACACTGCTCATGCTGCTCCCTGGCAAGACAACCCTGCCTGCAGCAGTGACTGCATTTACCTTCTTTTAATGACATAGTGTGGAGTGGAAATTTGTGACTGACATCAATAGAAACGTGCTTCTTTTGTACTTGTAGGTCCTTAAAGAGCCACATTTTTAGGTAGCTCACCATTAACTTTGTTTTACCTATATTTCAGTTACCCAGGTTAAAAGCAGTGCCGTTAAAAGGCTGTAGGCTGTATGAATTTCTTCACGATAATCTAGAGTGAAACCCTGCAGCTAGAGATCCCTGCTTTGTCTATGCTTTGAAGTGAAGGAAGTATCCAGATGGGAGTAAGTGTAGCTGTGCATCCTTAAGGCTCTTTTCTTCCACTGACATTCATCTGAACAGCCACTAGCTAGGTCTTTTCAGTTCCCATTCACAGTTAGCTATGCCTAGGCTCCTGAAACTTCAATATATGGACATTTTGTTCCTGGCCATGAATCATTATATTAAGAACAGAAAGAAGATTCTATCTGAAATCTAGTAATGCAACAGACTGATGCAAAGTAAGGAACTGTAATTGTCTTTGCATGATTTTGAAAAGAATTAATAATAAACAGTTTGGGGTTTTGTTGGCTTTTTTTTTTTTTCTATCATGATTGGGCTGCATCTGGTGCTTTTTAGCAGTTCACCTGGAGGAAATATTCTCAAATGGCATTGCTCTGGAAAACTGCAAGAGGAGTACATACTTTGGGTTCCTTTCTGTTACACTTGGAAAATATTCTTCATTGTTGCCAGTGAATACAGAGAACAATATGAACAGAGAGAATATCACTTACAAGATGGTGTCAAACTGCATAAAGCAAATAACCTCTAGGAATACCTTCATGTAATATTATCACATCTTCCAGCATGTGTTACCTCTTGCATTTAGAAACAGAGGGTTTATTTTGCTTCTCAGAGTGAGGAAAAAACCCCACCACTGACAGCCCTTTGTGCTGAGGGTTACATTATTAATGAGTATTGGGAAAGGGAGAAACTTTATATAAATATACTATCACTGCAGTTGAAACAAAGTGCAGAACATAGAATTTGAAAACAGAAAAAGTGGGGTAATAATTTCTTTAGGATCTTTAAAAATGCATGTACATGCAAGGAACCAGATCTGACTTGAATTACAAGCACTGTTAATTTAGAACAATTCCTTGGAAATTCCCTGCTCCATAACATTTATGGTTCAGATCACAGTATGTATGAGTAGGAAAGTAGTGAAAAAACATGACTCCTTCTTATTTTGAATCTGAAAAGACCTTGTAAGAATGTAGCATCTGCACAAGTACAAAGGAGGAAAACCTCTTTCAGAAGTTATGGATTTAAAGTCAAGCTGAGTTGTAGAGCCCCAACCTCACACTTGTGGACTGTGCAGCATGACCCTATCCTCAAAGACAGGTGTGGTCATAGAGAAATGCAGGTTCATCAGGAGTTTCTGAGTGCAGAGGTGAACACAGCCACACTCTTTAAATACTGCCCTACATTTTGACAGTCAAGACAGAAGATTGGTGAGGACACCCCTAGTCATGTATTCACCACTCAGGCATAAGGATGCTCAAACATTTTTTGATACAGCTAACAGATATAGTTCCTTGTATATATTCTTTACACGAGATGTATCTGACTTGCTCTCAGTCAAATTCTAGCTATAATATCCACTTCAAGTGAGAGATGCCTATCTAAAATTATTTCAACATAGAAGTAGGCATAGGTATTTTTAAGAACTCATAGCACAAACAAAATCACCAATTTGAAAACCAGTTAAGTTATTTTGTCATCTTGCCATTGTTACCTACTCTGCCCTCCATTCTATACCCTGTATTATTAGAAATCTGGAATAAATAAATAACTTCTAACATATCTCTTGACAGCACAGTTCTATGGGATCTAATGTGGAGTAGAACTGCTAGATGCTGTTGTAACACAAATTATAAATAATTAATCATACAGGTAAAGGAGACTCATTAACACTTTCTTCTCCAAAAACATCTCAACTGTGTTACATCAGAAAAAGTATTGGCACACATTCCATCATCCTATAGAGAAAGGGAAGGCTATTATGAACTTCAGATTTCTTGAAATAATCCCTTTGGGCATCAGAGCTTATAAATTGCAGACATGCGACCAGATCTTCCCATCTGCTTATATTATCTAAAGAACATATCATTCTGCTTCTACCTTAAAAAGTGGTGAATTTAGACCATTCCTTGGCAGTGTCTTCTAATTCACACTAGTAGGAAAACTCTCCTGATATTTAGCTCAAATTTTGCTCCTCCTTAATTTAATTTTTTCTGTTTCCAAACACCTGAGCTGTTCCATATAACTCTTCACAATAGCTGTCATTCCTCTCTGAGTGAATTATTAGGTGGCATAATTTGAAAGTCTCTCATGAGGATTTTTTATCCTTATACCGCTATGCATCTTTATTTCACCATCACCATTTCTGTGATTGCTACTCCTTCCAAATTAACACCATCTGAAAAAAATCATATTTCCATGTTGTTTTGCCATGTGAAGGACATTGCAAAGGCATGCAATACCTGATGAACATCATACATTCTTTTGTTTGCCTGATTGGTGTCATATGACTCCCTGCATGAGAACGACAGGCTTCCTGGGAGGAACTGGCACAAATACATGGAAGCTGGCAATGGTAAAAAACAAATCCCATTTGTACCAGTATTTAAATGCCAGTGCTAGCAGGTAAGGAGAACCTCAGACATCCACTTAGCAGGTTAAATAAAAGGCTGCTCCAGGGTCCCAAACTCAGTCTGACTAGAGCTTTACCAAACATAAAGCCAGTCTCAAACTCTGAAGCTTTGCTTCTTAGTGAACATGATGCCTCAGGTGCTTAACACCAGTCCCACACTACAGGCATTTATTTCTTGTTTCATCTCCATCTTTAATCTGTGGTACTGCACATAATTTTATGAATTAATTGTAAATAGAACATTTCTCATTAAATTATTATAGGTAGAAAAATTCCTGCCCTGCATCTATCATAGTTTTCCTCTTTGGTAATTCTGTCAAAAAGTAACAGCTAAAGTTTGTTTTTGGAAGCTGTGCTTGTTTCTGATTCCTCTGCTGTCTTCCAAATATCTAGAAACTGTTATTCATTTCAGTATTTTTAAAGAGATTGAAGCTAGACTTTCTTGACAGTAATTACTATGATCTTTCTCTTTTTGAAGGCTGACACCACATTTCTTTTCTCTACCACTACTGCTAGACTAGTCTCTTTTATGAGAACTGCAAGAAGAAGAGAATTATAAAGGCTGAGATTTAAGTGGCCAATTCCT
>NW_008659998.1:11671-21252 GCF_000695815.1 Acanthisitta chloris
GCTGGGGTGGGAAGGTAAGTTCATCTGTCACACTATAAAAGTATCTTTCTCATGCACATGACAGTAGAAACGGATGTAAAAGGATGTGTGTGCACACAGCCTTTCTATCTGACTCCTAATGACCAGCTACAATCAACTGCCTTGTCAGCTTTTCTGTAGACCCCAGTTGTAATTTCTCAGAGATGCAAAATTGAAATTGTATGATGCAAATAAAGTGCCGAAAGTCATTCAAAGTTCTATTCAGTTGCCCCAGGATGAAGAATAACCTCAATATTTCACCTCTTGGACCTTTTCAGTTTCTGGTTCATAGACAATATGAACCCCTTTCCTCTGGAGCACTCCTGGTGTCAGGCCTGTTTCAACCTGCAGTTTTGTTGAACTAGCTGTCTGCTTTCTCTCTCTGCTGTTCTACCTTCATTTCTGACCACTCTTCCTCCATAACAGAATGCTGGTTCTCCACCACTGGACACCATGTCCTATGCAAGTATATGCTATTACAGGTCAGTCTATGATCTACACTTTGGACTGTCCAGATCAGCAAATTTCTGTACTTCTTGAACTCTCCAAAAGCCACACATCTCCTTCTGTATTTGGTCTTTAAATCTCACAGTTCACCCTTGTCCTAGAACTTCATTTCTGTCAATGCTTCTATCTGGTGCCACACAACAAAGTAGCTTCCACCACATGATCACTGAAGGAGAACACCTGATTTGGCATGTCTGTATCCAATTACAGCATCTTTACTGTTTACTTCATTCTTTCAGTCACCACAGCTTCTGGGGTTTTTTTTTTGTTTGCTTTGTTTTGTTAGTTTTGTTTGGGTTTATTGCTTGTTTCTTTTTTTTTTTTGTTTTGCTTTTTTTGTTGCTACTTTTTGTTTGTTTGATCGGTGGGGTTTTTGCTGGTGGATTTGGGTTTTCTTGTTTAGTTTTTTTTTGTTTATTTAAGGGGGTTTTGTTTGGTATTGGTTTTTTTAATTTTTCACTTTTAAAGGAAATGGACAAATGCTCACTAACCCCCAACCCATTTTTCAGTCATTGATTGGCTGGCTTGTGAGCTTTTGCCTTGGCTAGGCTTATTTCTCTAATTAGTTTCATCACTAAAAATTGTGATTAAAGAACTTCCTCACATATTCAGCTGGCAGACTTTTGCACAATTTATAACACAATACCTGACTGACCAGCAAACAGCCTCCTGTAGCAAACTCACTAGTGTACAGGGAGCAAAACTAACTTACTAATCACAGAACAAGGATTTATGGGCACTTTTCCATAAAAAATAAGCGTATTCAAACTCCACCTATTCTATTGTATTTGCCAACCCTCCTATATATTAACCATCTGGTGATTGGTTTCATCGTGTTGCAGTTACCTAACTATCCTTTACAAATAATCACAAGTCACTTCTGCCTAATGCTGACAATTGTTTCTGCTTCATCTGCACAGCAGAATTCATTGTCACCCTGCTTCTGTGGATACTGATGCTCAACCCATTTCTGGATTTGAGGAATGCTATGTGAATCAAAATGATTTGCAAGAGCAGCCTGTTTTAGTGCCTGCTGAAATAAATGAGATTATTTCGTTGGCATTCGATGGGCATTAAACTAGACCTTTCTGAGTGATGGAACATTTCTTACAATTCAAAACAACTTAACTTAATGAGAGACACTGTTTTTCAAGTGTAAACTCTCAACAGTTTTCCCTAGAGGAAAATCTAGGATATACAAGGACATTTGTTTGCTGGTTTCTTTCCTTAGTCCACACTGATAAATTCATAAAGAATCCCAGACTCCTTTAAGGAGAAAAGATTCAAATTAAAAATGAAAAGTTACATGGACTTGTATACATTCAAAGCTTGTATTAATTTTGAATAGCTAATAGGTACTTTTAAAATTCAAAATACCTGGGTAAAAAAAGGACAATTCATATGTGTTTGAGAGCAATTGATTAAAACTAGCTGCAATTACAGGGACTCATCCACCCATGTAAAGGACGGAGGATACAGCAGCAAGCAGCCTTATATCATTGTCATTCCTTCAACTACTTACAGCTTAATAATATGGAAAAAAATAAATGAGACTGAAGAAAAAATGGAGATGAGAAGAGCAGAAGTGTGGGAGGAAAATGAAGGAGAACAGAGCATATTTTCTCCCTACTCTGTGTGCTGGAGGGTTCTTTTCTGGCTTTAAAGTTAAGGTTCAAAATATCTAGGGAAAAATTCTTCTGTTCTTAGATATCCAGAGACAAATGGAGTTGAACAGGGATATAGTTGTCCTCCAGACGCTTGGGAATTAAAATCCAGATAGCAGAAGTGTGGGAGGAAAATGAAGGAGAACAGAGCATATTTTCTCCCTACTCTGTGTGCTGGAGGGTTCTTTTCTGGCTTTAAAGTTAAGGTTCAAAATATCTAGGGAAAAATTCTTCTGTTCTTAGATATCCAGAGACAAATGGAGTTGAACAGGGATATAGTTGTCCTCCAGACGCTTGGGAATTAAAATCCAGATCAGATCAATTGCTCTTGAACCTTTCAGTTTCTGGCCTGAATTCACTGCTGGGCACCACCAGCATTCAGACCATAGTGGAGGAAACACCTGATAGGACATCTGGAGAGAGGATGACAACCACTGAAGGGGATAACCTCAGTTCCTTCATTCCCAGGTGAACTGAGTGACACCATTGAGAGACAAGGGCTTGGTTAGGGCAGCTGATAGAGTAGGGTTGCACTGTTTCAGTGTGTTTTCTCCTGTGGGATCCTTGCCAAGTCCTAAAGCCCAACCTCAACCAGGTGTTGAAGAAAAATGGTCTTTTCTCCATTGTGGATGTATAGCCTTGCTGTTATTGTGGGAGCATTACCCCTGCCCACAATAAGTAGCTAAAACTAACTGAGAGTTTTAGAAGCAGTCTTGCAAGCTCTCGCCAAGTAATAACATTTTTTTGGCCATCTTGGTAGAAATTCATGTCACTGTCTGCTGCTATCAATCCCTCTTTCCTCATTGCTAGTACAGCATTGTATGCACATCTTGGTGGTTATGCTCCTTTGTTTTGGTCTGGCTGTTGCACCAGACAGATGAATTCAATCTAATGATATATAATATATAATCAGATCTAGGTTTGAACCCAAATTCCTGAGGTTGAGGTATATCAGAATTTAGAATGCATTCAGAATAATATTTGATATCAAATAATCTAGAAACTGAACAAGTTGAATTCAAAAGTTGAGTACTATCTGTTGTTCCAACAAAGATGTGCCCTAAGAGAGCTAGAAATTATATGGGAAGAAATAAAAAACTTCAGTAGATTGTAGCCCATTTACCACTGCTGCCAATACTGAAATACAGCTCATTCTGAATTAAGATAGCAGTGATAGTTGGCACAGTAAATTTGCTTCTTATGACTCTAGGACTAAGAGGGTTTGTGGAAAGTTGGCTAAAGAAAAATCTCACTTGCATTTTAAATAATTTTTTAAGATATAGGTTTTCTTGATGTAGGATTTTGTGTACAGGATGGAAAAGATTGGTAGCAAGAAAGGCAGATTGGTCTCAAGTTCAGCAAGACGCACCAGTGTACAAGAGCAGAGTAGTGAACAGCTAAACAGCAATAAGGACACTGCAAATAATCCGTGGAGTGTGACAACTAGTAGCATGTCCAAACAGGAAAGTCAGCCATACCACACCCTTGTGGGTGTGGAGTGTGACAACCAGTAGCATGTCCAAACAGAAAAGTCAGCCATACCACACCCTTGTGGGCTACAGCAAGAAAACCCTTGTCCCTTAGTTGCAAGCTAGTATGATAGATCAGAATCAGGCAGACAACACTGAAAGCTCAGTGAGCACTTGAGCATATGGACTACTACTGTGGCAGCAGTAATAGGGCTTCCAGCAGCAGCTATAAGGGCTTAATACAAGAAGAAAGTAAATAATTCCGCTTAATTTTTAGGACTGCTGAGTCCTGACTTCATAGGTGGATGTTGGAGAGAGGAATATGTAACTCCAGGTTAGATGTTGATAGATTTGGTTTGAGTAGGGCTCTACTGACTTTAATTTGCTATGTTTTTGAGAGTAAATAGTTAAGGGAATTAATCAGCATTTCTCAATGTGACACCAGAGGGGTCTGCTTTGAGTAAACCCAAACATTTAAAAATAACTGCACAAGTATTTGTTGATGGCCCTTCTGTTCACTCCCTCAGTCTAGTCTCCATTAAAACCTGGCCCCTAAGAAACTGGAAAATTCCGAAAACCCACCAGAAGATAATTTGAATTTGGGGTGGTAAATTATGTATAAAATCAATTATTCCCCTTGAAAAATAGCAGACTCAATGCAAGACTGAGATGAAGCTACCTAGATGTACTCTCCTGTACTCAAAATGTTACTTTCAGCTTATACAAATACTGAGAATATTATAGGTGAATATTAGATTTATTTCAGCAGATCTTTCAGTCCAAGAAATGCATGACTATTCTTCCAGGTGGGTGACAATAAAGGATTTTCATTTATAATGGAATTATACAGAGCATGCAGAAAACATGTCAGGGCCATAACAAATTGGGATTCCCTCTGCTTAGCACAGAGTGCACTTCTTCCAACAGGTCCTTCCTTTGATCTTGTTTTATTATACTTGAGCACCCAAGGTAGAACTGGTTTTGAAACCATTCAGGAACAAAAACATAATTGGAAAGAATGGTGTACAGACTTGATTTCTTTTTGCTTATAATCTCATTAGATCCCAGGCCTAAGTGTGGGAGTTCATGGAGTCACTCACAAAGCTGTGGACCGTGGAATTTCCTTAGACTTGCTTAGTGAAGCTCATGCTTTTCTCAGATGACAACTACAGTCTAGAAAGTTTCTGGTTCAAACCAAAGTTAAACATACTTGATTTCCATTCAGTCTGTAAAATAAAACACAAATAAACAATGACATTTTCTACATCTTAGATCCTAGTTTTTAGCCAGCTGCAATTTAAAGGTAAAAGTTTTTGATCCCAGGTGTAAAGAATATGACCAGAGCATTGTAATTTTAAATTTCATACATCAACTGCCTTTCCACTGCCTGCTTCTTCTTAAGGGAATACCAGTTCACACCTATCTATGAAGTCTCCTTCCTGTGACCAAGCACCTTCCAGTGCTACGTCTTCTGCTTGGTGAACAAAACACATTGCATCAGTACATAGCAGAGTACACTTAGATACATGAATTATGAACAAGGTTAGATTTTAGCTGTTAATCTTTTAGAGCAATTCAGATTTCATTTCTCCAGATTAGAATAGCAAACAGAGTTGACTCAAATTTCTCATTTCTTTATAATTGAAATATCTTTGAGTTTCTTCATAACAGTCACTCCAATCTCCTTTTTCTTCCCCTGCTGAAACATAGACTATACCTAGTCTGCCCAACTTATCTTTTCTCAAGTCACACCTTCTGTTTCCTTTCTTCATGTTGTAGAATGAATCTTATAGCAAAAATGTCAGCAAAATATCATGCTTTCTCCCAGTTTTTTAGGGATTTGGGGGGGGGACATTAGGATAAATTCTCCTCCTTTGCTTTCTGGGATTAAATTTCATTTTCCTTTCCAACACACTTGTCAGCTTCCCTAAATGAACATTTGCATTAGCTTTCTTGATTAGCACATTCTTACTTGCCTCTGGCTTTTTTGTCAAGTCACAACATTTGTAAGAGTTTAGTGAACTGTTTATGAGCTTGATGCGAATTTTTTTTTGAAAACCTTCTTTTTTATCCTACAGTTTTTTTCCTTGCTAATCTGATTGCAGTTCCACTGTATAAACAAGTGAAATGGTAGTGGTGAAAGCTGTAGTATATTACATCAGGCAATGTCATGGTGTTTGTCAATGTCATTACATCAGGCAATGTCATGGAGTACTGAAGGCAAGAGAAGGGAGGATAGATTTTGCTATCAGGGAATCTCTGGTATGGAAGACTATCTCAGCAATCCAGAAGAGTTCTTTAGTAATTTGCACACCTTAAAGTGATTCTATATTTTCCTGAATGTCTTCTGGAGTGTGATGTCCTGAAAGATGGTGAGAATTATCAGATAACCACTGCCAAAAGGAATGCCCTTTACCCCTTTCCCACTTCCATGTTCTCCATGCTCATACTCATTTTATCCTCTTTGACAGTCTCTTTAATTCACTAACTCCAGGGGGGAAAAAAAGCACTGGACATTTCCTGTTATGACTGAGTCAAAGTGGCTCACAGAAGATCTGATGAGGTCTAGGAGTGGAAAGGGGAAGGCACGGAGTTAGGAAAACAGGGAAGGAGAAAGGTAGGAGCATTGGTAAGAGAAGGAAAGGGTGAGGACAGAAACAACCATCATTTAGTGTCAGCAAATTTAAGATTGGTGCAGCTGTCTGTGGAAACACAATTGTCTTGTGGGGTGGCTAAATAAATGGTATCCATTTTTCTTTGTGAAGTTTGGAGCTCTACAGTATGATATATGATGGCAGAAACACAGCAGTGGCAAAGTGCTATAACTCTATCAAACACCTTGTGAAAAAAAATTCTTTAATAAGCTTCACTGTAAAAACAAACAGCAGAACTCATCCACAAAATCCAAACAGAAATGTGGTCACACAGATCTAGGGTGGACTTGTGTTTATACACAGGTCAAAGCTAAGGCCTCTGGGAGTAGTGCAATTCAAATATTAAAGAAAAATATCAGAAGACCTCAGAATGAGGCAGGTAGCATAATTCAGAGGGCTAGACCTCCTCATGAGCCCAGGGAGTGTGATGCCCTGTTAGGAAGCTGATTGCTCTTCCTTTCCTTCCATCTCTCTGACTTTCCTCCTGATGAAATTTCAAGAGCATTCAGGGCTTTTAAATGTAAGTATGACTGACTTGGTATATCAGAGAAGCAGTAAGTGCAGCTCAATTCTCAACCTTTTAGTGCCTCAATCCTTTGTCCCTATGTTTCTGGATTGGGAGGGAGGGAGGAGCAACAGGCATAGGACAGAGAGTCATCCTTGCATTCCAGCAGTTCAATGTGCAGTGGGACTTATTTTATTATGTACTTCACATCTCTTCTGTGCTGTATACAGAAACTCAGTGTCAACAGATGGAAGAAGCAGCAGTTCAACCAACTATTGAAGATGGATTTATTTCTTGTAAAAAGGACATACCCTACTAGGTAGGTGATATGATCTTGAATCACACTTTTTCATCTATATAGTAGGTAAGTAAAAATCCAGATCAGAAAAATCAAAGAAGGCAAAACAAAAATATAAAAACATTGTTGGACAAGTCTTGATCTTTTTTTTTTTTTTTTTTTTTTTTGCCAAGGGAAATATAAACACAATCTATGTTTTTTAATTAAAAAAGATTGATCAAAACTTTTTGTTAGATCCTAAAGGGAATTAGAGTATGTGCTAGATTTTTAGATTAAAAGGTAAGTGCCATTTTATGTACCTGCAAAGGAAGAAACCCCAAAGAAATTCCAAATGCAGTTGTTTGGTATACTAGTTTCTTGATTATGTTAGAAAAAAATTGTTACAAACTCCAAAAGCTATTATTTAACGCATGAGAAACATTTTCTCATTGGGGATTATTCCTAGAATCTTTCAAATGATCAAAAAAAGTTGTGTTTAAAAATTTATTTAATTTAATAAAGGTGCCCAATTTGAAAGCACAACATTCTGAAGGTTCGGTTATTTAATAAATGACCAAGTTTTTGCAGTTTGAGGGAGTTACATTAACTATAGGGTAAATGATTATTCCTTCAATAGTTGAATCCCTGCATTGTTGTTTATTTTCTGTTTCTATATGTTGCAATATAAAAGAATCACAATAGTTCTATCATAGCTATGGTTATGTGAAAGCCACAATGAGAATGACTAAGTGGGTAACTCACTGGACATTTTTACGCCTCCTTTCCCTGAACTGCTTCCAATATGATGGTCATTTTTGCAGGGAGAGAAAAGTTAAATGGACTTGCTCTTCTGTGGGTAAATCTGCAGCAGTTAGGTGGAGCTATAGAAAACTATTCTTAAGTGCAAAGGATATCCCTTCTACAGCAAAGCCTCTTTGGTACCAATAGCAGTTTGGGTCAAGTTATATTTCCATACCTGCTAGTGTCAATCCAGCCTAAGGTACTTATGTGTCCTCCAGATCTATCAATTCTCTGAACTGAAGGACAGAGTCTTGGATTCAGTTATTTAGTGAGGTAACAGGAAATGGAATTTGTCATAAATGTTATGCAGGCCTTTGAACACAGCTTTTTAATTAATGACAGTGGATGCTATTGTGGAGGGCCTGGCTCCGCTCTTGCAACAGTGTATTTCATCAAAAATATGCACAGTACTGGTGCAAGCAAGAGAAGAGTTTAGTATGTGTGGTGTTCACCTTCTGCAGCCATCTTTTCCATACTGCCCGGTGTAAACCTAATGTGAAAAGAAAGATACAGATGTAAACCATTTTCACCTTTTGACCCAACCACAATTTCTTCAAAAGAAAGAGAGAATAGTTGGTGCATTGCCATCACCAGCTATTCTAGATCTAAGCTGCAAAATATTTCCTCTCCTTGGCTTCAGAACAAAAATGGACCTTAATTACTAGTAAGTTTATATGCACTACTGTTCTGCTGAAATATGACACTTGCACGTCAGTAGTTTTCTGAGAGGTTGTCCTTTAAAAACCTCAGAAGATGCAGAGAGATGAAGGTCATAGAATCAGAATCGTTTGGTTTGGAAGGGACCTTAAAGACTATCTGGCCATGGCCAGGGATGCCACCCACTAGACCAGGCTGCTCTCAGCCCTGCCCAACCTGGCCTTGAACACTTCCAGGGGTGAGGCATCCACAACTTCTCTGGGAAACCTGTTCCAGTGCCTCACCACCCTCACAGTAAAATATTTCTTCCTAATATCTAGTCTAAACCTACCCTCTTTCTGTTTAAAACCATTCCCCCCCTTGTCCTATCAGTATATGGCCTCTCCAGCTTTCCAGTAAGCCCTGTTTAGGTACTGGAAATCTGCTGTAAGGAATTCCCAGAGCCTTCTCTTCTCCAGGCTGAACACCACCAACTCTCTCAGCCTGTCTTCATACGAGAGGTGCTCCAGCCCTCTGATTATCTTTGCCTCCCTTTACCTACCAGTCTTTTGATCTGGGAGACTTCTAAAATAAAAATTTTCTTTCAACATAAAATATGAATCGAGCTCTGACTTAGAGATCAGCTCTCAAAGCTGTTCAACCTCACTTGATGTTTAACATGTAGATTTAATGAATGTCCCTGGCAATGTGGACTACAAGTCAGGAAATTTATAACCATATTGGAAGCAAGAGATTGAAAGTCATTATGTTTCTCATATGAGAAGGAAAAGATCATAATAAAGCATTAAGCTTTTTGTCATGAGATGAGGGAGCAGGTGTAACTAGGAATAGATGAATCTTTAGTTCATAAGCATTAACTTGCAATCAGAACAAGATTTAAAAGTCTAATTGTGGAACAGACAAACAATACATCCTGCATATGCTTGTTGTTCTGCTGCATTAAAAACAGGTTAGATGGTTGCATTTTCAGACCACAACACAGAAAGATGCAGCAAATTTGTTCTTAGAAAATATTTCAAGTAAAAATAA
>NW_008659998.1:21286-21512 GCF_000695815.1 Acanthisitta chloris
AAACCCTGAAGTCAGGAATTTGAAGCATGTGCCTTTAGACTAAGACCATGTGTGTTATTTCTATTTAGCAATATATTTGGGGGTGGCAGCTTTTTCTGTGAGAACCTCTTGACAGTTCAGGTCATTCACAAAGATATTTGTGAAACTTCAAATCAGAAAGGAAAACCAGTATGCAAATTCAAATAGGAAAATTACTTTTGCTCTTTATCCTACAGGGAAGCTAGAC